>NW_012114489.1:8266244-8270433 GCF_000951035.1 Colobus angolensis palliatus | reverse complement strand
GATTTAAATAAAATTGAAAAAATCTCCACAACTATACTATAGTGTTTAAGAATTCATGAGTAGATTGAAACTTTATAATGAAATGTAAGGACATAATTACCATACAACTCAAAATAATGGTTACCTCTGAGGGAAAGAAGGATAGACAGAGAGAGAAGATAATGTTGATTCCTGGGGTCCAATCATATTCCATTTCTTGGACTGGGTGGTCGTTATGTGGATGTTTGTTTTATGGTAAATAATTGAGTGGTGCATTTATTTTGTGCATTTTTCAGTATGTTTGTTGTATTTCATAACTAAAAAGATTTAAAATAGAATTAAATGAATTATACTGCTCTTTTTCCTGTTTTTCTTACATTGTCTTTGACGGAATGGATGTGGTACTTATTGTTTTGTAATTTTATTGTCTTATGAGTTCATTTTTCCTGCCCAGTTAATTACAAGAGGTTCCTGTAAGTGGGGAGGGAACAGATAGCATTCTAATTTAGTTGGTGTTCACTGTGCAGTCACCCTCAGTTGCCATAAAGCTAGGCTGCATCCTGATTCATGATTTTCATGATTCTCCAGGTAGCCTCCACTCCCTCACTTCTCTGAACTAACTGAATCTGGCAAGCAGCAGGGCCTAGGGAGCAGGTTGGAAGGAGGTTTCATCTGTCGCCTGGCTCTCCCTTATTTTGCATTCTATTTTATGTGGAAAAGTAGCTTTTGCCCCTCAGCATGTGTTCCTTACCTTCAATAAGTATATATATTTTTTTGTCTGTGATTTCAGAGACCTTCAGTATATTCACCCATGTGCATACCAGAACATACATCTTACACACAAAAAATAGACCTGTGGTAGGTTTTGTCTTAGCTGTTCTCAGCTGAGGTGTTTGTAATCCTTTTCACAATCCTTTCCCAGCCACTGAAAATTTAACTGCTTTCTTTGGTTAATTCTTTTTCACAGAGAGAAATATTTAACTTAATAAATTTCCAAATAAAATATTATGCGATATACCTAACATCAACTAGTGGTGGACATATAGCAACCAACCAACCAGACAAATTTCCCCCTTTTTATTTTTCAGATTTCTGGTTCAAAAGAAACTAAACTGAGACACAGAATAATTATGCTTAAAACATTTGACTTTTTTTCTTTTCAAAGAAAAATACGTTATTTAAATCCTGATAATAGTAAAATATCATAGTACAAAAAAGGAAGAAAGCTAAATATTAACATCTTGCTCTGCTTGGAGATTCTCTAGTTGCACATTATTGCCCATTTAGTCTAATCTGTTCCTAGGTGTACCCTAAAATAGAAAGAACTTTCAATGCAAATGTCGGACTGGTGGACCATACCATCCCTTCGATTAAGAGACTCCAGCGTATAATGAGAAGAAGCTATTAGAGATGACTATTTCCACATCACAGTATTTTTCAGAACCAATGTTCTGTGAAAGAACAAACACCTACATGCTGGTATGAGTGGTAGTTTCTTAACAACGAAGCTATGGTGCTTCCACAAAGGCTTCAGCAAATGGTTTCCTTTGAACTTGTCTGTTTGAACTTCAACCAGTTCTACCACGCTAGGTAAATGAGATGTGGTTTTGTCCCTCCTGTTATATGAAGTTGGCTCAGATATGAGACTACAGACTTAAAAGTATGGGCTCTGAAGTTAGAGCAACTTGGCCTAAATCTCAAGTCAGCCATTTGCTAGCTGTGTGATACATTGTAAGTTACTTTACCTCTGAACCTGTTTTCTCAACTATAAACCGGAGGAAAAAAATACCTATTGTGTGGATTGTTGAAAGTTTTTAAAGTAACAATACATGTATGCATATCTTTTAGTGTGATGTCTCACACATAGTATATTCTTAACAATTATTAACTATTGCTATGTTTCCTGGTATGGTTATTATTTTAAAATATTGAATTACTGTAATAGGCCAATATAGCATAGTGAGACTAAAAAGTTATAGCAACTGAAGCCAACGTGGGTTGCTAGGCTAGAAGAAGGTCAACCACTATGAAGAGTCTGAAATTGTACCGTATTTAATGCAAGTTACCAACGTAGTTTGCCACCGTTTCGTGGACATTTGAAGAAGAAGTGAGGCTCTGGAATCAGAGACAAAGGACTTGATTATTCACAGCACAGCACGCAGCATGAGCATCTTGTTTGTACTGAGTCCAGATGAATACTGCACATGCAGTGGGTTTGTGTCATAACCAAAGAACTTCGTGCTTAACAAATCTCAGTCTTTTAAAGAAGGTTGCTAGCAAACCTACTCACCCTTCATTCTGGAGGAAGACATTATCGTTATTACTCTTTCTCTTTTTTTTTTTTTTTTTGAGACAGAGTCTCGCTCTATCGCCCAGGCTGGAGTGCAGTGACGCTATCTCGGCTCACTGCAAGCTCCGCCGCCTCCCGGGTTCACGCCGTTCTCCTGCCTCAGCCTCCCGAGAAGCTGGGACTACAGGCACCCGCCACCACGCCTGGCTAATTTTTTTTTGTATTTTTCGTACAGACGGGGTTTCACCATGTTTACCAGGATGGTCTCGATCTCCTGACCTCGTGATCCGCCTGCCTCGGCCTCCCAAAGTGCTGGGATTACAAGCGTGAGCCACCGCGCCCGGCCTCTAGCTAATATATTTCTATGCCTAAATTTGGTAAATATTACACAGCTCCTAGGGAAAGTTCATTTCCAGAGCGTGAGTGTCACTATCAACTGTGATAATGAATATACACGGAGTTCAGAATCTACTGGGAGATTAATAACAAAAAACAAACAAACAAAAGTCTTTTCCCTGGAGTCACTCATTTAGTACATACCAAGCATACCTCGGATAAACATCCAGGAGATCATTATTTTTCTCCTGTCTCTTTCTTTCTAAAAGTGGCACAGATTCATCCCAGAAGCTGTATCTTCAGATTCTTCAGATAAGAAACGTTTTTCTCCACATAATGGGCAACTATCATAGCTTCTTTTTAATTTGTTATTATGCAAAGTCTCTCTTTATTTTCTCTAACCAGTAAAGGATGAAAAACATCTTGCCACATTTATCCTAAAATAATGTTTCCACCTTGTTGGCATGGTCACTTCACTGATACCCAAAGGCTCCAAGTGTATTCTGCATTCACCAACTTGACTCATTTGTTTTTCTCTACCAGAATCCCTCTTCTCTTGCATTTACTTCAGTTTTTCAAAATCCCACACTCGCTATGGAATCTTCTGTTCAAGTTATCTATCATTTCAGAACAATCCACTCACAACTTAGTCGCATCAGACAACAAACATTTTTGTTATGCTCAATGTCTTATGAGTCAGGAGTTTGGGCAAGCCCCACCAAGGGATAGATCGTTTCTGTTTCACAATGACTGGAGTCTTAGCTGGGTGGTTCAAATGGCTAGAGACGCCTGGGACGGCTCAGTGGAGGTCTTTTGTCTTAGGTCTCAGCTCTGGCTGCTGGCTTTGTTTCTTTTTCTTCTCCACATCACATCTGCTGGAACCGGAATGTCTAAGATGGTTTCTTCATTCACATGTCTGGTGTCTGCACTGGGATGGCTGGAACACTGAGGCTGGCCAAGCATCTCTCCATGTAGCCTCTCTATGTGGCTAGTTTGGATTCCCTAACATGGAAGTCTTAGGACACTCAGACTTCCTTCATGGTGGCTAGCTTCCCCCAGAGCATTAAGAGGGTGAAAAGGCAAGCATGTCATAGTAGAATAGTATATTTCTAATACATATAATTGATAAAGGGTCTTATCCTGAATATATTTTGAAAACCACTACAAACGCCTAAGAAAAAGAGTGACAACTCAATAGAAAAATAAGTAAGAGAATTGAATGGCTATTTCACAAAACAACATTACATAATGGGCAATAAACATGTGAAAGGCCTTCAGCCTCACTAATCATCAGGAGAATAAAATTGAAATGCGATTTGATAACACCAGCCACACACCAGAATGGCTAAAATAAGACTGATTATACCAAGTGAAGTTGCATGTTTGCAGAAATGGGCATTCTTGTATTCTGCTAGGGGTTAGTTGACCACCAGCACTGTGGAAAATAGTTTGGCATTACCTAGTAAATTAGAAGAGGCACGTTCCCTATGACCCAATAATTCAATTCCTTGAAAATAAATTAACCACAGGTCCACACCCCGACATGGATAAATCTCACAGGCATACTGCTAAGCACAAAAGAAT
>NW_012114489.1:8258640-8261084 GCF_000951035.1 Colobus angolensis palliatus | reverse complement strand
AAAAAAAAAAAAAAGCTAAACAGATAGTTTTATTGGATTCCCTAGTCAATTCCAAAAATACGATTCATTTGCTCTGGATATAAAATGATCATTTCCATTTGCTGTAGATATTAAATGATCATTTATCAGCTTCCTTTTATTATCTTTTTTGGGGGAAAGGAGACCTGATTCTCCTCATAACTAGTATAACTACAGAATGTCTTCTTAGAATTTTTCAGTACCTTTTGCAAGTGGCATTACTTTTATGCCTCAGAGTCTAGTTTCTTGAATTTGTCCTATAAAGTAATGTGTGTGGTTTCGGTTTTTTTGAAAAGATCTCCTTAGAGACCTGGCCTGGTTTCTACCTTTTACGGTTTTCTCATTTGCCTTTCATATCTCTGTGCAGTGCTAGGTTTGGCTACACCTCTTACACTTCCTGATTTTTCTATATTCTGGCAGATGGAATCTTATTTTGGGGAATTGCTTCTGTGGATTAATACTTTTACTTGATATTCTCCTTTGGCTCAGTGAATGTAACGAGTAAACTGACTCTTCTCTCACCATTTATTTGCTTACATAGCCAGTTGAGTTTTCCAAATATATGGATTATATTCATACCAATTTCTTCTTAAGTTTTTCTTCTAATATGACTGGGACTTTCTGTCACAGGTGTTTTCTTTCTGCATTAGCTTTCATTTCTGTTTTGTCTATTCTACTTTTGGGTATGTATGTTGCAAATATCTCAAGTCTATCTTTGCCTCCTAGCTTGTTTTGCAGCAAAAGTGAATAGCAGCACTGAAATGATGTAGTCTTAATGCGAATGTGCTTTAATTAAAACTTCATGTGTAGGCTGATGAGAATGTCTAATTTAGCTGGCTCTAAAAACTCCATTATTTTAATTGTGACCGTAGAGTGGCATGTTGTTTAAAGCTGCTGCAGGTATACTCTCTGGAGGCTAATAATAAAGAACCAGGAAAAATTATTATTTAAAGTGGAATTTGGCATTAGCATATTTTAGCCCTTCCAAAACTGTTTTTCAAACCCAGCATTTCTACTTGTAGATATAAATTTGTCTCAGTCCATTTGGGCTGCTACAATAAAGCACAATAAAATGAGTAGCTTATAAACCACAGAACTTTATTTCTCACAGGTCTGGAGGTTGTGAATTTCAAGATCAAGGAGATATCAGATTTGGTATCTGGTGAGGGCCCATGTTCTGGTTCATAGATGGCACCTTCTTACTGTGAAATCACATGGTGGAAGGGGCAAGTGATCTATCTCAGGCCTGTTGTAGAATGGAATTAATCACCTCTCAAATGCCCCACCTCCCAAACCGTCACCTTGAGAGTTAGGTTGTCAACATGTGAATTATAGGGGGATACAAACATTCAGACCATAGCAATACACAACAGAAATGTAAATATATATTCACCAAAATACATGTATTAGAAACTTTATAGAAGCAATTTTAGTAGCAATTCAAACCTAAAACATCCAACTGCCTATCAACAGCAGGATGGGTAACTTGTAATGTTGTCATATAAGGGAATATTACACAGCAATTAAAATGAACAATCAAAAAAATACATGTGTTAGCATGGATAAATCTCCTAAACAATTTTGAGTAAAAAAAATCAGTCACAAAGAAAACCAGCCACAAAAGTACATATTTTATGGTTTCATTTAAAGTTGAAAAACAGACAAAACTAATCCATTGTTATGGGTCACCCATCAATGATCATTACCCTTGGCGGGTGATTAGTGACTGGGAGCTGTTTGTTAACCTGGAAACTCTTTACAGGGATGGGCTCAGTTTTATAAGTTGATTGAACTACATAATTATGATACTTGCACTTTCCTGTGTGTATATTATGCATCAATATAAAGTTAAAATGAGAGAAGAAATCTTGTTTTGCACTGTTCTTTTAATCCTCTCCTCTTAACCTATTTCCCCCCAAACCCTGTGTTTCTCTATTTTTGGGGAGGTAATTTATGTTTCTCTCACATTTCTGTACATCTTCCAAATGAAATGAAATGCACAATAAAAGACATTGACACCTTTTATTCTGTGCTCTCATTTCAAAGATGTTTGTATAGCACACAGTCTTGGACAATAGAGATGGTGTCTCCTTCTGGGAAATAAGGAATATTTATTTGCTATTAAGAGTAATAACGGGCCGGGCGCGGTGGCTTAAGCCTGTAATCCCAGCACTTTGGGAGGCCGCGACAGGCGGATCAGGAGGTCAGGAGATCGAGACCATCCTGGCTAACACGGTGAAACCCCCGTCTCTAGTAAAAAATACAAAAAACTAGCTGGGCGAGGTGGCGGGCGCCTGTAGTCCCAACTATTCGGGAGGCTGAGGCAGGAGAATGGCCTAAACCCGGGAGGTGGAGCTTGCAGTGAGCTGAGATCCGGCCACTGCACTCCAGCCTGGGCGACAGAGCGAGACTCCGTCTCAAAAAAA
>NW_012114489.1:8257397-8258590 GCF_000951035.1 Colobus angolensis palliatus | reverse complement strand
GCAGTGAGCTGAGATCCGGCCACTGCACTCCAGCCTGGGCGACAGAGCGAGACTCCGTCTCAAAAAAAAAAAAAAAGAAGAAATACATATAATCAAGTGAGTGCCCATCAATGGTAGATTGGATAAAGGAAATGTGCTACATACACACCATGGAATACCACCCAGCTATAAAAAAGAACAAAATTGGGTCGGGCATGGTGACTCACGCCTGTAATCCCGGCACTTTGGGAGGCCAAGGTGGGATGATCACCTGAGGTCAAGAGTTCAAGACCAGCCTGGCCAACATGGTGAAACCCAGTCTCTAATAAGAATACAAAAATTAGCCAGGCATGGTGGCACATGCCTGTAATCCCAGCTACTCGGGAAGCTGAGACAGGAGAATTGCTTGAACCTGAGAGGTGGAGGTTGCGGTGAACTGAGATTGAACCACTGCACTCCAGCCTGGGCAACTTAGCAAGACTCCATCTCAGGGCGGGGAGCAGGGAAAGAACAAAATTATGTCCTTTGCAGCAACATGGATGCAGCTGGAGGCCATTATCCTAAGCAAATTAATGCAGGAACAGAAAATCAAATACTGCATGTTCTCACTTATAAGTGGGAGCTAAACATTGAGTACACATGGGCATAAAGATAGGAACAATAGACACTGGGGAATACTAAAAGGAGGGTGGAAGGGGGCAAGGGCTGAAAAACTACCTTTCCGGTACTATGCTCACTACCTTGGTGACAGAATCATTCATACATCAAACCTCAGCAACACAAAATTTACCCATGTAACAAATCTGTACACAAACTTCCTAAAGCTATAATAAAAGTTGGAAAAATAAAAGAAAAATACTTAGGGAAGAAAATTTCAAAGAATCATGAAAAATAATAATTTCAGCAGAATGAATTTTTGTTTGTTATAAGAAGGCCCTTCCTTGATGGGGAAAGTTCATTTTAGCTTATACATGGGCTGGTATGGAAGAAGGCAGAGGCATGGCACATGACCTTTCTCTTGGCATCATATGAAAAATTGTTGCAGTGGGGAGTGGGGAGTTCTTCAGCGTAGAGTCAGTGAGAACTCAAAGAATCATAGACTTTTAAAAAACATTTTAGGCCGGGCGCGGTGGCTCAAGCCTGTAATCCCAGCACTTTGGGAGGCCCAGACGTGCGGATCATGAGGTCAGGAGATCAAGACCATCCTGGCTAAC
>NW_012114489.1:8248995-8257123 GCF_000951035.1 Colobus angolensis palliatus | reverse complement strand
ATTTTAATATTTGCCACTGCTTTAGAGCAAATCTGTGTTACTTTTGGCAATATAGCAGTGTCAGCATCACGTGAGAATTAGAGAGAGATGCAAATTACTGGTTGGAGTCCAGCAGTCATAATTTTAACAAGATCTTGAAGTGATTTTGATTCATACTGTTTGAGAATCGATGTTCTAAAGCATTCAAAAAATTCTGAGGAATAAAAGTAAAAATGAAAGCCTCCATTCAGCAATAGCCTTTTTTCTGGCGATAACCTTGTTACATGATTTGGAATAATACTTCATAAGGCTTTTCTAGGCTTTACAAACATACACATTTAAAGTAGGTTTAAATATAAATATATTATAGCTAGATATATTAGCAGATCTTTTCTGCTATTGGTATCTCTAGTTGGTCCCACCCTTCCTTCAATTCTGCTAGATACATTATCTCCTAAATGGTAAAATTCTTTAAGAAAAGAATCAGTTTTGTCCTTTGAGTTTTGGAAGCCTAATTCTAGAACGAAATAGAAAAGATGATAACTCAGAGAAAAGCTTTGACTCAAGTCTAAATGGGACTCTTTAGACTGAGGGAAGAGCAGATCCAGAGGGAAAGTAATGAGAGCTTATAGGCTGGTGAGTCCTGAGAAGAGATTCTGAGCCCCATTCTCCTGCCCCTGCTCTGACTCAAGCTCCTGACTCAGGTAGAGTAGTGCATAGAAGCCCCTATGTAGGGGCTTGGAGAGCTGAGAGCTAGACGGCCTGCAAGAACAGAAGAGCTGTGTCCATTTTGTGTCTATCCACTATGTTTGAGACAGTCTCACAGGACTTTCCACATCACTTTGTGGTGTCATTGTGATGGAATAGGCACATTTCCGAGTTTGAGACAGAAGTTAATTGTTCCAGACCCTAAAGTAGTATAGGTTCTCAGAATGTTTCCGTGTTTATGAAAGTGGCAGAGACATTGTACAGAGAGTAAGTAGATGCAAGGAGACATTGCAGTCAAACATGAGGCAGGATAAACAGACCTAGGTGGCCTGGAACATATAAATAAGCACAGGAAAGTGTGTAGTGAGGTGGATATCATATATTACAATGATGCTCTATGCAATTTGATATGGAGGCTCGCCATTGAAATAATATCAATTATTTATTTATTTGTTTGAGAAGGAGTCTTACTCTGTCACCCAAGCTGGAGTGCAATGGCACCATCTCAGCTTATTGTAATCTCCGCCTCCCGGGTTGAAGCGATTCTCCCTGCCGCAGCCTCCCAAGTAGCTGTTACAAATACCTGCCACCAAGCCTGGCTAGTTTTTGTATTTTTAGTAGAGACAGGGTATCCCCATGTTGGCCAGGCTGATCTCGAACTCCTGACCTCTGGTGATCTGCCCACCACAGCCCCTCAAAGTACTGGGATTATAGGCTTGAGCCACCACACCCAGCCTAATATCAATTGTTAAACAAAAAAAATTATTCAGTCCTGAATTTGGTGACTGAAATTACCAGTCATGACATATAGAAGTAAGCATAAAGGGTTTAAGAAATACAAATGAAACAATAAAAGGTATACGATAGTAATAAGAGTAACTAACAATATTTAGAGAGTTTTTACTACATGGCAGACACTTGCTAAGCAACTATTATGTGGTGATTTTTTTCCACCTGAATGCTCACCACCTATGAAGGAGGTCTTATACTTTAATCACCATTTTATGAATGATGAAGTTGGTTTGAAAGGTTGAGCAACTTGTAAAAGCTTACTCAGTTAGTGAGTGGTGGACCACACGCTTCCCATATTGTTCTGATGCTTGCTTTGGTCAATTAGAATTTTTTTCATAGAAGTCTTTCCACATTACTACACATAAGTATATAGTCAATACTGCAATAGGCTCACAAGTAAAACTGAAAAATTCAATCCACTCATAATTTCACTCCTTATCCAATCCCTACTAAAGCTATAGTAAAGGAATTTTTGAAAACACTGAGATGGGGAAAACATGATAACGGCAACACAATTTTGGAAGCTAGTATGAAAGGAAAATAAATCTTGGGACCCCAGAATCACTAAGCCAAGAGAGAAGTCAGCTGGGAACTATGTTCAGGCATATCTGCTTCCCATTTTATTCCTAAATAAGATAGCTACAAAGATAAGAAGCCACATACCTCCCTCACTCCCTCACAATTTGCCCACAAGAAATTCCTTGTGAGTAAAGGACAGACAGAGCTCAAAGTCATCCCTCTGAGGCTCACCTGAGACAAAGGCATATCTGATTGCTTCCTTTGCCCTATTGTTTGTGGTAAATGCAGATTTACTGAGCCAGACTAAATTGTGTATTCAATAGAACAGTTGATCAAGGAATCAAAAGAATGCCACCTTTTGTCTCTTACCTACTTCTAACCTGGAAACCCCCCACTTCAAGTTGTCCCACCCTACCAGATTGAACCAGTGTACATCTTACATATATTGATTGATGTGTCATGTCTCCCTAAAATGTATAAAAGCAAACTGTATGCCCAACCACCTTGGACACACGTCGTCAGGATTTCCTGAGGCTGTGTCATGAGCGTGTCCTAAACTTTGGCAAAATAAACTTTCTAAATTGGCTGAGGCCTGTCTCAGACATTTTGGGTTAACACTAGAAAGCAGAGTGTTAAGTGTAATCTGATTTAGTAAATCACGGAAAACCAAATTCTAAGACAGCAGTGGGCATGCTAAGAACTAATGCTATGTACATTACAGGCTCTCCAAATAGCTCCAAACTGATAGTCCCAGGAACCGCTGATCTGGGGCTGAAGGAAATGATAACTAAAGAAGAATGGATAAAAGTTGTTTGAGATGCAGTTAGAGTCCAAAGTATTCTTCCCCACCCCATAAAATTCGGAAGTTATATTTTACAGAGAGAGTAAAAAAAAGGTCCCTGGATAAGGGGAATATCATATATTGCTGAGAAAATGGGAAGATTAAGAAATCGTAGGCCGGGCGCGGTGGCTCAAGCCTGTAATCCCAGCACTTTGGGAGGCTGAGACGGGCAGATCACAAGGTCAGGAGATCGAGACCATCCTGGCTAACACGGTGAAACCCCGTCTCTACTAAAATACCAAAAATTAGCCGGGCGTGTTGGCGGGCGCCTGTAGTCCCAGCTACTCGGGAGGCTGAGGCAGGAGAATGGCGTGAACCCGGGAGGCGGAGCTTGCAGTGAGCTGAGATCCGGCCACTGCACTCCAGCCTGGGCGACAGAGCGAGACTCCGTCTCAAAAAAAAAAAAAAAGAAATCGTATCCATTTATTTATTCACCAAACATTTACTGAATGCTTTTGACATTTCAGTTACCATTTTAGGTAACAATCTTGTGGAGACTATTAGTAGGAAGAAACAGAAATAAATAAATGATATACACAATATATAAGTTAATACATCGTGTGTGTTCCATGGTGATAAGTGCTCTAGAGAAAAAAAATACGAAGTAGGATAAAGAGGATTAGGGCATGCTGGAGAAGGTGGTAGGTGGTCAAGGTTAGTTGCATTGAAAAGGTGCAAATTTGAGCAAATTTGCATTTGAGCAAAACTTGAAGGAGTTAAGGGAGTTAGCCACGTAGACATTTGTGGGAAAGGCATTCCAGGCACAGGAAAGAGAGTCAGTGCAAAGGTCTTAACAGGTAGCGTGCCTGATGATCTCAAGGGCCAGCAGAGGCCAGTGGAGCTGGAACAGGATGGCTAAGGAGGGTCTAGGAAGAAATAAGGCCACAGAGGCAATAGGAGGCTAGACTGTAGGGGAGATAAAACCTTCTCTCAATCCTCTGAAGTTTCAGTAATTGAGTCTATGAAATAAAATGATGGTAGGCAGATTATAAGAGAAAAAACCTTTTAATTACATCATATGCATATGCACGGAAGTCCCGCAAAATATGATAGTTGAAGAAGGGCCAGATGATTAAAGTTCTTATAACATCAGAATAGGGGCTTGGGGCTTCTGGAAGGACGTGACAACAAGCTGTGGGAGGGTGAGGGAAGGAAATGTATGGTGAGCAAAGTTTGTCTTGTTATGAAAATGAAGCTATCTCAGGTAATAAAAGTTGTCTCAAGGAGGAACTGTGAGAAGAATAAGTGCTAGCCTATGGCAAAGTCTGAATGAGATGTCTTCTTTCCTGTGAGTTGATCTTTCCTGTGAGTTGATCTTTCCTGTGAGTTGATCTTCCCTGTTTGTTGAGATTCCAGAAAGGGAACAAATGAATTTTTTTCAGATAAGGGAAGCTCAGAAAAGGCTTCTCCCTACACCTGCTCTTCCCCAAGTTCTCTCAGTTCTCTCAGCATACAAAAGTTGCATATTTTGGGGTGATGTTTCCTGGACTTCTTCAAGACCATATGACTTGATGGCAAATCCACCTTCCTAGTATTTCAGGCCCTAAACATTGAAGTCACCCTTGACTTCTTTCTTTCTCATACCCAGAGTCTAAAATTCCAGGAAATCTTATGGGATTTCCTAAAATCAAAATATATTCAGAGTCCAGTCAATTCTCACCATCCCTGTTGCTACCACTGTGATAACATCTCTCACTTGGATTGTTGAATTCTTGGAAGAATCCTCTAGTGGGCATTGTTGCCTCTACTCTTGCACATTATAGTCCATTCTCAGTTACAGTGCAATCAGAGAGATTCTTCAAAAACCAAAATCAGATCATGTCACTGCTCTGTTCAAAATATTGCAATGGCTATGTTATTCAAAACACTGCAAGGGAATCAGTGTAAAAACCAAAGTACTGCATGATCTGTCCACTTATCTTAGTCCGTTTTCTCTTGCTATAACAAAATACCAAAGACAGGGTAATTTTTGAAGAAAAGAAGTTTATTAGGCTCATGTTTCTGGATGCTGGGAAGTTCAAGAGCATGACACTGCATCTGGTGAGGGTCATCCTATGGCAAAAGGGCAAAAGGTGAAAGCAAGCACATGAGACAGAGAGGGAAGTGCGCCAAGATTATCCTTTTTATCAGAAACCCACTCCTGGATAAATAACCTATTCTCATCACAATAGTATTAATTTATTCATAAGGGCAGAGGCCTCACAGACCTATCATTTTTTAAAGGCCCCATCTTCCAAGACTGAATTTCAACACATGAACTTTTAGAGGACATATTCATGCCATAGTACCATCCCACTGCACACTTTCCTTGTTTTTGAACCTGCTTTCCTATCATTCACCTAATTGCTTACTCTGTTCCTGCCACACCAGTCTTTTCTATGTTCCTCAAGTACCTCATCTTTCTTCTTATACCTTTGGCTCTGCATGGAATTCCCTCAAACCACATCTCTATATCCAATGCCTCACCTCCTTCAAGTCTATGGCCAAAATGGCATCATCCTAATGAAACCCACTTTATTGCCACCACCACTTCATACTCCTGAAGTCCCTTTATCCTGCTCCATTTTTCCCTTTTCCTTGTATTTTTCACTTGTTTGTCATTTTTATTTTTAATTGTCTGTCTGAATCCCTGCTAAATTGTGAGTTCCAGGACAGTATAGATTTTAATCTGGTTTTGTTCAATGATATATCCCTAGCACATAGCACATTGCCTAACAAATAGAAAAGACTTGGCAAATATTTTTTAGGTGAATAAAGAAAAGTAAGACAGTGATTACTACACAGTCGGGTTACTGTTCACTCCTAAAAAGCACAAAAACTCAATCTATGCTCTATCTGTGGCGTTTGTAATATTCTAATCCCTAACTTCAGTGGCAGATGAGTGTTCAGTGTATTTTTTATTCTTTAAACTGTGTTTCTATGCTTTTTTCACTCCGGTGTATGTACACTAGAATAGAAGCTCCAAGAGCAGGTACTTTTATTTTATTTTTAAAATTTATTTTGCAGAGGATTTATATTGTTCACTGCTGCATCTCCAGGGCCTAGGCCAGTGCCTGTCACATGGTAGTTATTCACTTTTATAATGATAATAAATTGTACATTTAACAAGTTAAGATTTTTGAATCAAATAAACAATATTATTGTGAATATTCATATAAATTATTTTTCATGAATACTACTATGATTCCACACATTATTATGTTATATTTTGTGTATAATTTATTCAAAGCTTATGCTCAATTGTACAGAGTTGGTTATTTTTTGCTTGGTTATTGTAAAAGGGTTTCTTTTTAATGTTATAGAAATTAATTCTGGAACCTGGTTTGCAAATTGTTTTTTAAAATATATTGTCTGTCTTTACTTTTGTTCCTTTTACTGTTTTGCTAACATTTTACATTTTTATATGGTTCTATCCATAAATCTTTTATTTTTATTTATTTATTTTTTGAGATAGAGTCTTGCTCTGTCACTGGCTAATTTTTGTATTTTTAGTAGAGACGGGATTTCACCATGTTGGCCAGGATGGTCTTGATCTCTTGACCTCGTGATCCGCCTGCCTCGGCCTCCCAAAGTGCTGGTGCTGAGATTACAGGTGTGAGGCACCATGCCCAGCTTATAAATCATTTTAATATTTTGTATCTTTTTTGAGAGAGATGGTCTGACATTCAGATATGAATCCTCCTGTTTTTTCTTATAGGCTTACACAGGCTTACACACGTACTGCTTGTGCATGTGTGTGCACTTGTGTTTATACTTAAACCCTCTGCAATTTCCTTATGGGATGGTGGGAAATAAAAATCTGATTTTCTGTTTCCAAATGGATAACTATCATAACATTTTATAGGTCAACTTTTCTCCAATGATTAAAAAGCTACTTTTATCACATATGAAAAGACCATGCTTTAGGAGTGCACCACATTGTTTCAACACTGTAGTTGTAGAAGAACATTTTAGATCTGGTAAGGTAAATTCCTCCCTCATTTTTCCCCCAAATATCTTTTGGCTATTATCCTTTTACCTATTCAAAAAGTCATGAACTTCAATTTGTAGTGCATTATTAAGCATCTTATTAAGATTTTGTTTGGTATTGAATTCATGAGTTGATATCGTTTTGATATTCACTCTTAAATTCATGATCATAGTATGACTCTTATTTAGGTTTTATTTTATGTCCTTGAGAATATTTTGCAAAAATATATCTCACATATTTATTGTAAATCTTCTCAGGAGATTAAAAAATAGTTGTTGCTATTGTGAGCGGGGGATTCTTTCTACAGTATTTTTGTTGTTTTTCATTTAAGAAATATGTATAGATAGGTGATATGGGTTTAATGCATTTTTAAAAGTGGTTATTTCTGATGCATAGCAAATCTTTAAAGATTCAGGCATTGTGGTAGTATATTTGGTCACCTTTATAGGTTTCCTAATTGGTTTTATAGTTTTCTGGTTGGTTCTCTTGGATTCTTATTGTCCATAAATTGTCATAATTTTTCTTTTCCTCTTTAATATTTTTAGCTCTTTTTACATTTTAATGCCTATTACATTGACTAGCTTTCCTAGAACAATATTGTGATGATAATGAGCATTCTTCCCTTATATTTACCTATAATGAGAATGTTCAAGTTTCCATGTTAACTGTGTTTACTACAGGTGTCTGGTGGTATTTTTTTTCTCAAGTTAAGAAAGTTACATTTTGCTAATTATTAAGAGTTTTTATTAGGAAAAGTTTCTTTTAATTTTGTCAAAATAATTCAGCATTCAATAGAAGTAATATGATTTGCTCATCGTTCTGTTAATGTGATGAATTGTATTAATATAGTTCTCAATGTGAATTATCCTTGCATTCCTGGAAAGAATCCTCGGATATTTTATTGTTTCATTCCAGTAGTTTTTGGCTGAAATGTTATTTAGGGAGTCCACATTTATTTTCATAACTGAGATAGGCTTATAAGGTCTTATAAGATCTGGATATCAGGGTTTTGCTAACCTTGTAGACTGTATTGACAATATTTTATTTTTTTCTATGCTCTAAACAAGTTTAAATAGAAAATATATTTTCTTTTCTTGATGAGATTGATGTAACTGACCCATGAAATTAACTGGGCTTGTTACTTTCAGAAGAGTGGATATTATTATTATTTTCTTAATATTATGGAGCAATATATTCATTCAGACCATCTTCGTCTTCTTCAGTCAGGTTTGTAATGTACATTTTTCTAGGGAATAATCCATTTTACCTGAAAGAATTCAGTGACACACTCGAAAGTGTTTTACTCCTTGAAGAAACTA
>NW_012114489.1:8211472-8248505 GCF_000951035.1 Colobus angolensis palliatus | reverse complement strand
TTGAGACAGAGTCTCTCTCTGTCACCCAGGCTGGAGTGCAGTGGCATGATCTTGGCTCCCTGCAACTTCCACCTTCAGGGTTCAAGCGCTTCTCCTGCCTCAGCCCCCAAAGTAGCTGGGATTACAGGCGCCTGCCACCACGCCCAGTTATTTTTTTGTATTTTTATCAGAGACAGGGTTTCACTATGTTGGCCAGGCTGATCTGGAACTCCTGACCTCAGGTGACCTGCCCACCTCAGCCTCCCAAAGTGCTGGGATTACAGGCATGAACCACTGCACTGGGCCCCTTTTCTTCTTTCCCTCCTTTCCTTCCTTCCTTCCTTCCTTCCATCTTTCTCCGTCTTTCTTTCTTTCTTTTCTTCCTTTATTTTCTTTCCACATTTTCCGTCAGTTTCTTTTTGAGGTCAAGAAGGATGCCAGGTTCTGCTGTTTCTTTCTCCAACCAAAACTCAGTATCCCTCTCCTCAACTCTTCAGGATTGCAATTTCCTCTTCTTGTTCCTCTATCACCATTGTTCTCTAGTTTCTATATTCCAAAAAGTCCTCCACATTTCTGGAGCTCTTTTGTCTTTCTTTCTTATTTGTTTGTTTTCCAGTACTGGAAACCAGTGCTTCTCGAGCTTTAATGTGGATGAAATACCTTGAGGATCTTGTTAATATGCAGATTCTGATTCAGTGGAGCTGGGGTGAACTTGAGATTCTGCATTTCTAACAATGCCCAGGTGATGCTTCTGGGCCTTGGATGACATTTTGAGCAGCTAGGCAGGAAACTAGGAGCCTTGGCGATCATTTGGTGCAATTTTCTCCATTACAAGTTGAACAAACAGATTTATAGGGTTTAAAAGTCAAGTCTCTTAGGGGTGGTTAATCCAGGTCCTACTTAATATGTCACATTATTTTCTCCCAGGCTTCTTTGAAAATTTTTGTAGATACAGTTAATTAAATAAAAGCATACCTCATTCAGATGTAAGGTTTTTAGTTCAACAATAGAATATATATCTCAATAAAAGTAGCAGTTTTGTTACATCCAAAATCTCCAAAGACAGCAGCAAGCTTCAACCATGTTGCTGTAAATGATAGGATTTCCTTCTTTTGATGACTGAATAATATTACGTTTTGTATATGTACCACATTTTCTTTATCCATTCATTTTTTTGATGGACACTTTGGTTGATTCCCTATTTTGACTCTTGTGAATAATGCTGCCACGAGCATGGGAGCCCAGATATTTCTTCAACATACTAATTTCATTTCTTTTTAATATATACCAAGTAGTAGGATTACTGGATCATATGGTAGTTCTATTTTTACTATTTTGAGGAACCTCCATACTGTTTTCCATAATGATTATATTAATTTACATTTTCTTATGTTAAGAGAAATAAGCCAGGCACAGAAAGACAAATAGCACATGATCTCACTTACATCTGGAATCTAAAAAAAAGAAAAAGAAAAAGAAAAAACTCATAGAAGCAGAGAATAGAATGTAGCAACAGGGGCTAGGGGGTGGGTGTTGAAGAGATGTTGGTCAAAGGATACAAAATTTCAATTAGACAGAAATAAGTTTAAGAGGTCTACTGTGACAATAGTTAATCATAACGTATTCTTGAAAACTGCTAAGAGAGTAGATTTTAAGTGTTCTCATCACAAAAAGATGATAAGTGAAGTAATGCATATGTTAATTAGCCCAATGTAGCTATCCTACAATGCACACGTATGTCAAAATATAATTTGTACATGATAAATATATATAATCTTTATTTATTAATTTAAAAATTAGAAAAAGGTAAAATAGCAAGTTTGGTTTTTGTGCAAGATAAAGCAGCATAACTAGTGCTAAAAAGGCCAAAGACCACCATGATCATTCACCCACTTCCATCACCATCCTCATGGTAAATCATGCTTTTCCAACAAATATCTCAAATTGTTTCTACACTATATTACAGTAACGTCACCACCATATATCTATACACACTGAGTGCCTAGCAAATAATAGGGGCTAAATAAATATTTTTTGAAAATGTTAGAGTAAATTTTAAAAATTGGATTTTTCTCTGTTGCCAGAAGGGAAAGAGACTTCCCCCTGCCTCCCCCTGACCCACACCTTCTTAGAGCATTTCCATGAGAAACCTAGTGTTTGTGAATCTTTCCTCTAAATCTTTGTAAAGGTTAGGTAAGCCCCTTGCCTGCTTTACAACTCAGAAATGTTTTTCTTAAGAGTGTGAGAACCATCTTTTTGAAATGTAAATATCAAGGAAGATAGGGCCCCTATTTTTCTGTCACCTTGGGAGTCTAACTTAGGCTCCTTTCTCTGCTCTGAAAACCATGTGCTTCTCATGGAGATAAGGGAAGATTTGTTATTATTTTGGATAAAAGCTCTAGCTAAAAAATAGTTACCTCAATTACCAGATGAACTTTAGAGGGACTACTAAAGAGTACAGAGCAAAGGGTACTGTCGAGTCCTATTATAAGAGATGAGTTACCGTTAATCTAGACACTGTGTATGTAATGGATTGTAACTGGCTGTATAAAATGGATGGGTTTTCTTTCTATCTTTCTATTCTCTTATCTGATTTCCTATGATGCACATTGTAATCTGGTTTAATGCCTAGTCAATTAGAAATCTGATTTCTTTCTTTTCTACATTTTGTTGAGATTATTAGTGTTGGCAGGATTTCTAATTTTCCCAAACAAAAGAGAAAAACAAAGGAAAGAAAGGAGGGGAATAAAATAAGTGTGAATAGGAAGTCACCAATGGAAAGAAAGAAAGAAGGAGTGAGGGAGGAAGGGAGAGGAAAAAAAAGAAGGAAGGGCAAAACTAGTTTTCTTCATAAGATTTTTCTTGGCAATGTAGAAATTCCAGAAAGTGGGCAAATGACTTAGGGGCCCAAGCTAGAACAGGCATTTTTCCTGTGAAACAGGGTACTGTCACTTGACCTTCAAAAATCAATGGTTAAATGAAGTGGTCTGCTCCATGTACCCTTATTACTCTCTATTTCTACGGTGAAGTCACTGAAATACCTATTATATCATGTTTTGGAGCTTATAGTGTAGCAGGACGAGCCACAGACAAAACTCCTCAGACAACGAGTTACAGAAGGAAGGGGTTTATTTGGCCGGAGGCATCCGCGAGACTTCTGTCTCAAGAGCCGAGCTCCTCAAGTGAGCAATTCCCGTCCCTTTTAAGGGCTCACAACTCTAAGGGGATGCGTGTGAGAGGGTCATGATTGATTGAGCAAGCAGGGGATACGTGACTGGGGGTTGTGTGCACCGATAGGGATTTTCACAGTGCATTTGTATACAATGTCTGTAATCTACAGATAACAGAACCAATTAGGTCAGGGGTCGATCTTTAACTACCAGGCCCAGGGTGCGACGCCGGGCTGTCTGCCTGTGGATTTCATTTCTGCCTTTTAGTTTTTACTTCTTCTTTCTTTGGAGGCAGAAATTGGGCATAAGACGATATGAGGGGTGGTCTCCTCCCTTAGTAGGATGCTATCTCACACGGGGTTAAAATGCAGCTTTCTGTGAACATTAAAATGCAATGCAAAGTAAGAAATTGTTAGTATAGTTGATACAATGCTCATGTTAGACAAGTAACATGATCAAATGAACACTGGAGCTATATTTTTCTTGGATATTAGTTGTTGGGAGAGAGAGGATAAATAACAAATTTATCCAGTGGAGTTAGACATACTCAGAGGTAGAGCATATTTAGTGTTTTCCTTCAATTCCCTTCTAAATGGCAACTACTGAACAATTAGAAAAAGCATAATGATAAGATCTCCATGCTAGAAGCTATTTTTTATGGAAAAAAAGAATTTTACTTCTATTTCTTTTATGTGGTCTGAGCTCTATTATTTTAGTAGCCTTCTTCATTTAGATTTGTTTTGAATTGGACTATAAAACATTTAAAAATAATCTCCAGTCTTCTGAAGCATAATACTATTAGACTTAATATTAGCAATCATATTTTTCTCTAATTTTTTTTCCTTTTTTTCTTTTTCTTTTTGCATTATAATGCCTAAAAGCTTACTTACTTCATGCCCACCCCCCTTTCCACATCAGGAGCCCTTATTCCCCTTGATTTCCTTTGCATAGACAGCTCAAGACTTGCCCTCGGGAGGCAAGCTACTGTTGTTAGGAGCTACTCTTGAGCAAGGCAGCCCAAAGAGGTCAACATCATGGGTGAGAATGGGGAAGTAAGACAATGCTCATGGTATTGAGAGCCGAATTTAGTAGAAACCTCATGTACAGTTACTGAATTCTCTACCTCAATGATTCTACACAACTACAGTCATGTATGGTTTAACCATGAATATGTTAAGAAATGCATCGATGGGCAATTGTGTTGTTCTGTGAAAATCCTAGGCAAACCTAGATGCTCTAACTTAGTGCACACCTAGGCTATATGGTATAGCCAATTGCTCCTAAGCTACAAACCTGTACAGCATGCTACTGTACTGAATACTGTAGGCCATTGTAATACAACTGTAAGTACACCTGTATCTAAACATACAAAAGGTACAGTAAAAATACAGTATTGTAATCTTACGGGACCATTGTTGTACATGAAGTGTGTCATTGACTGAAGCGTTGTTATGTGGCACATGACTGTAACTCTTATTTTGATATTGATACGGCTCTGATGAGTGGAGGAACACCAGGTTCTTCATCTTGGATCAAATTGGAAAAAAACAACACAGACACACGTGGAGTGTTTTTAAGGAGCGGAGAGTTTAATAGGCAAGAAAGAAGAGAGAAGACAGAAGGAAGAAGCTCCCCCTTACAGGGACTGAGGGAAGGGGGCTCCAAAGCCCAGAGAAGAGACCCCAAGTGCAGTGGATACCAGCCAGGTATATGTAGAGGCTGGAGGAGGCGGTGTCTGATTTGCATAGTGTCAGGCCTCTGAGCCCCAAGCTAAGCCATCATATGCCCCGTGACCTGCACGGATACATCCAGATGGCCTGAAGCAAGTGAAGAATCACAAAAGAAGTGAAAATGGCCGGTTCCTGCCTTAACTGATGACATTCCACCACTGTGATCTATTCCTGCCCCACCTTAACTGAGCAATTAACATTGTGAAATTCCTTCTCCTGGCTCAGAAACTCCCCCACTGAGCACCTTGTGACTCCCGCCCCTGCCCACAAGAGAACAATCCCCTTTGACTGTAATTTTCCACTACCCACCCAAATCCTGTAAAACTGCCCCACCGCATCTCCGTTCGCTAATTCTCTTCGGACTCAGCCCACCTGCACCCAGGTGAAATAAACAGCCCTGTTGCTCACACAAAGCCTGTTTGGTGGTCTCTTCACACGGATGAGCATGACACATAGGGCTCAGGGGATTGGTTTGACTAGGCATATCATTCACGTAGCCTACCAAAAAGCTAGCCCTCCCATCCTAGCTTTTCATATGCAAATTCAGGGCACCATGATGTTCTACACAGGTGGGAATATGTGGGGGCAGCCATGTTGCCAGGCACATGTGGGGCAAGGGCAAGAAGGCCTCAGGAATCGTCATGTTTGGGTGGACCCAGTTTCTAATGGCCCGTATTTGCATATCAAAGGTTGCCAGCCTGCTCTAAGAGCCAGGGCTTTCCAGCTAGACAAGAAAGGTCTTAAAAAACGTGTGGGGAGGCGGGAGGGGGGAGGGATAGCATTAAGAGCTCCTACCTAATGTAAATGATGAGTTGATGGCTGCAGCACACCAACATGACACATGTATTCATATGTAACAAACCTGCACGTTGTGCACATGTACCCTAGAACTTAAAGTATAAAAACAAAAAAAAATCCACAATTGAAAAAAAAAAGAGAAAAAAAAAATGAAAACTTCCCAAAGATCCCTTTTCCTCTCTAGCTGCCTAAAATAATTTAATAACTCCTATGACAGTATTTCTCAGTTTTCCTCAAACCTCCTAGATGATAATAATCTGGGTGTTTGTTGTTAAAAATACACATTCTTGGGTCTCAGTTCAGACCCAACACATTTCAAGCTGCATAAGAATAGCTTGGTAGTTTGTCTGTAGTGAGGGGAACAAAAAAAAAGAACTTTCTTCTTTTTATATTTTAAATATTTTAAAGTAGCATTGTTTATAATATTTTAAAATATATTACATAATCATTGAAAGAACAAGGTAATTAGAGAGGTGGTCCAGCAGAGTAGTTGAGTGTGAGTTCTGAAGATTTCCTAGGTGGGCTCAATTGCAACTGATACTACTTAGCTTTTGATCTTCCGCAAGTTGCTAAACTTCACAGGATCTGTTTCTGTCATTTATCACCGTACTTCATAGTTATTTTGAGCATTAAATAAATTAGATTATGGAAAACACTTTACATGTTCCTGGTACATATGCGTCAGTTGTTATTAATATCTTTAGGTACAGAGATGAAAAGATTTATCCAAAAAATTATTAAGTGAAAAGAAGTTAGTTGCAGAATGATATATATATAATATGGCCATTTTATGTATTAAAAACTATATTTATTTGAATAAATTCAAAGATATATTCAGAAAAGATGCACAGTTCCTGTGGTAACCTGTTAGCAGCTTGAAATGTGTTGGGTCTGAACTGAGACCCAAGAATGTGTATTTTTAACAACAAACACTCAGATTATTATCATCTAGGAAGTTTGAGGAAAACTGAGAAATACTGTCATAGGAGTTATTAAATTATTTTAGGCAGCTAGAGAGGAAAAGGGATCTTTGGGAAGTTTTCATTTTTTTTCTCTTTTTTTTTTTTCAATTGTGGATTTTTTTTTTTTTATACTTTAAAAAAATGGGAAAAATGGGAGACTGTGGGCAGCCAGGGAGAAATGGGTGAAAGAAACTTTCTTTATTTTTCTATATGTTTCTTGCTACATTATTTCCATTTTTACAATGAGAATAAGATCACATACTTATTTTGTAATTAAAAAAGGAAATTAATATTTATTTAATGTTGAAAGGAAAGCAGCCAGGTAGCTCTGATAATATGCACCCTTCTCCCAATTAAGAAACAAGGACATAATACATGCAAAAAGCCCAGAACATCATCTACAAGGCTACGGTTGCCCAACAAATATATATGCCCTGCCCTTCTCCTGATCTTCCACAAGGTACAGACATACACAAAACTAAACTTGTTCCCATTTCTCAGCTTGATCACTGAGTAGTTGTAATCTTAGTCTCCTATTAGAACACCAAAGTCATGTTGTTGTTGTTTTTCCATTTCAATGTCTGGCATTCATCAATGCTAGGAGGAAAGACCTTTCACTCCTGAATTTTCTCATTGACTTAGGCAAGAGGGGTCCATGACTGTTTCTTCATTTTTCTAATTGAAACTCAAAAGATTGATAATCAAAAGGCATTACCCATATTGGAGCTGTTCTTCTGGGAGTACATGATGATCATACCAGACATGTTCTTTTCCAGGTAGTAAAGAGTCAAGATTTGCAGAAGCCACAAAACAAAAATAAGGGAATAATTATAGCTAACATTAAAGTGCTTACTACATGTCATGCATATGGCAATTGGCATACTCTATAACCACCCTTATTGTCTAGACTGAGACTGAGAGATCACATAACCACCCTAGGTAACATGACTTGGGTAACAAGGTAGACTGAATCTAGAACTTAAGCTTTTGCCCATTATAGTGACTGCTCCCATAATATAAGGCATTTACTATTGATGCTAACTAATACAAGCAATGGCTTTCATTAGCAGGACTTTATAATTTACAGTGCATTCACATATTAGTACTTTCAATTCAACAGCCTCCCAAATTGAGTAGGCGAGTATTATTATATTCCTTTTTTTTATTCAGATGACAAAATGGAGACTGAGAGGTTGTTTGAAGTCACACAGATACATGGATAATAAGCAACAAGGCCATGACTTGGATTCACCTCTTTTTGATTCAGCAGATAGAATCTCAGTGATAATTATGTTGACAATTAAGTTATATCTCTGGTTTGGAGAAAGGTAGGCACACATTTTTTTTTTTTTAATGAGAAAGATTGTAAAAATTAGAATGCTGCTGCATATTTTAATGTCTAAATAGCGTGCAAATTCTAAAAATATTTTGTTTGTAAGAAAATATATTCAAACAAAGTAAGAAGATAAATGTAAAGGGAAACCACAATGAAATATCACTTCACACCTATCAGAATGACTACCATAAAAGAAAAAGAAAATTAAAAAGTGTTGGCAAGGATGTGGAGAAATTGGAACCCCCCTACAACGCTGATGGGAAAGTAAATTGGTATGGCTGCCATGGAAACAATACAGTGGCTCCTCAAAAAGTCAAAAATAGGACCACCACATGATCCAGCAAATCCAATCCCGGGCTTATCAAAAATCATTGAAAGCAGGGTACCAAAGAGGCACTTGTACCTCCATGTTCATAGTAGCATCATTCACAATAACCAAATAGTTGAAACAATCCAAACGTCCACCAATGGATGAATGAGCAAAGAAAATGTGGTACATATGTGGAATGGAATACTATGCAGCCTCAACAAGGAATAAAATTCTGACACATGCCACAACATGAGTAAACTCTGAGAACACCACGCTAAGTGGAAAAGCTAGTCACAAAAAGGCAAACTGCATGATTCTATTCATATGAAGTAACCAGAGCAATTTTCTAATACTAGACATTTTATACATTGAAATTTGTCACATACAATTTGCATGTATTAACAGGTAACCAATGCAATGAGAGGTATTTAAACTATACATCTTTCATTTTTCACCATTCACTCTTTATGGCATCATGTTGACACCGTTAAAAATATGATGATAGGGAAGTTACCACTCCAACCTAACAACAAGTAAAAAGCTAAACAAGCTGAAAAATTAACTGTTCTTCTTAGATATGAGGAAGAAGTGAGGTCACAGGGCAAACCATTGGAGAGAAAGACAGGTGGATACAGAGAATCACTACTTACCAGAGCAGAAACATCCACAGGAACCAGTGAGTGCCAATGTATGAAAAACTAAATGGTAATTTAAAAATTGCTAGAGCCTCAGTGTGAACAAGTCTCACAGTTAAAAACTCTAGGGAAGCCCATGCATAAGGAGTCTCCTTACAATTTTGCGAGTTTTACCTCCAGGGGCCCTACCAGGTTCTCACAGCAAATATTGTAGAAAAATTCTCTTGTGCCTTTCACAGGGGAAGGGGAAAAATAATTATTTTAAAATATGATAAAGCATTATGTTCTTCTTAACAAGACCTGCTCTCAGGAAGAACTATTTTACTAGAGCCTAAATTTCTGGGGTTTTATCAGAGCCCAAACCACCTGGGAAAAGGGAAATCCCCAATTCAAGCTTAGGTATTTCCTAAGTATGTCTCCCTGTGGCTCTCCTGTCTCTCCTAAGAGGGTAGGGGAAGGTGATAAACACTTGTGAAGCTCACAGTCTCACAGCCTTACCAAAAGTCTGAGACTTATTTTTATTTTATTTTATTTTTTTTGAGACAGGGTCTCACTCTGTCACCCAGGCTTGACTGCAGTGGCGTGATCTTGGCTCGCTACAACCTCTCCCTCCCGGGCTCAAGAGATCCTCCTGCCTCAGCCTCCTGAGTAGCTGGGATCACAGGTGTGCACCACCACTTTCAGCTAATTTTTGTATTTTTTAGTAGAGACAGGGTGACAGCACATTGCCCAGGCCTGTCTGGAACTCCTGACCTCAAGTGATCTGCCCGCCTTGGCCTGCCAAAGTCCTGGGATTACAGACATGAGCCACCAAGGCCAGTCCTGAGACTTACAAAATTATAGAACACTTCTTTCTCCTCACACATTACCAGTATGTCACTAAAGGTGTTATTTACCACAGTCTGTTTCACCCAGTACATCATGTCCTCCTTTCAGTGAAAAATTATCAGGCATACAAAAATAAGAAAAAAACACAGTTTGAAGATACTGAACAAGCACCAGAGTCAGAGTCAGATGTGGCAGTACTGTTGGAATTATCTGATTAGAAATTTTAAGACATATGATTAATATGCTAAAGGCTTTAACAGAAATAGTAGAGAACATGCAAAAATAAATAGAAATTGCAAGCAGAAAGATGCAAATTCTAAGAAAGAATTAAAAAGAAATGCTAACAGTCCGAAACACGGTAAAACATTTAACATTTTAATGAGCTCGTTACAAGATTGGACATGACAGAGAGAAGAATTTCTGAGTCTGATAGTATAGGAATAGAAACTTCCCAAACTGAAAAACAAAGAGAAAAAAGACTGAAAAAGTCAACCAGAGTAGTCAAGAACTGTTATACAATTGCAAAAGGTATAATTATATGTAATAGGAATAGAAAAAGAAGAAGATAGAGAGAAAGGAACAGAAGCAGTGTTTGATTAATGTCAGACAGCAAACCACAGATCCAGGAAATTCCAAGAACACCAAACAGGATACTTACCAAAACAAAACAAAAAAAGTCTGAAAATCAAAACAAAACCTACACCACCTAGGCATATATATTCAAACTTTAGAAAATCAAAGAAAAAGAAAAAAATCTTGAAAGAAGTTGAGGTGTGGGAAACACCTTACCTATAGAGGAACAAAGATAAGAACTAACTGTGACATCTCTTCAGAAACTATGCAAGTAAGAGGAGAGTGAAGTGAAATATTTAAAGTGTTGCAGAAAAAACTCACCAGCCTGGACCTCTGTGTTATGCAAAATGATCCTTCAAAATTCCGTACCTTGTAATATTATCTTGAAGGAGAAATAAAGACTTTCTCAGACAAACAATAATTGAGGAAATTCTGTAGAACATGGTGCCTATAGTTAACAACACAGTACTGTGCACATTAAAATTTGTTAGGAGGGTACATCTCGTGTTAAGTATTCTAACCACACACAATGAAACACAAGAAGAAAAGAAATAAAGAACAATAAGAAAATTCTGGGAAGGGTTGGATATGTCTATTACCTTACTTTTGGTGATGTCATGGGACATTTGCATATGTCCAAACTCATTTAATTGTACATTAAGTATTTGCAGTTCCTTTTATGTCAAACACATCCCAATAAAGCTGTTAAAAATAAAGAAAAGAAAAAGTACTTCAGTGACAATGAAAATACTACATGTCAGAAACTTAGATGTGCACAAAGAAAAGACAAGTCTCAGAGAATATATAAGTAAAGGTAAAATTAAAAATGTAAAAAATCTAACAGATAAATTTGTTCAAAATAATAATATCAACATGTATTCTATTATGCATGCTTATATATACATACATTTGCATATATATGGTTATATACAAGTGAAATAATACATTAATGACACAAGGGATGGGAAAGATGAATTAGAAATATTTTGTCATTAGAAGGTACTTACCTATCTGTGAAGCAGTGTAGTGTTATTTGAAAGTGGACATGTGTTGGTTGTAAGAGAATATTGCAAACTTTATTACAACCTCTTAAAAATATATAATTAATATAACAAAAGAGTGAAAATGGAATTGTGTAAACTGCACAATGAAAACCATCAAAGGCAGAAAAAGTGTGGAAGAAAAATATAAGAGCAAAGAACAAGGGCAACAAATAGAAAACAGTAACAAATACCATATATATTAATCAAACTGTATTAAGAATTACTTTAAATGTCCATGTTCTAAATACACCAATTAAAAGACAGATATTGTCACAGTATATTAAAAATAAGACTTCCCTGTAGGTTGCTTATGAGAAGCCCATTTAATTTTTTTTTGGCATTGTGTCCTTTTACTTATTTATTTATGAGATGGAGTCTCACTGTTGCCCAGGCTGGAGTACAGTGATCTCGGCTCATTGCAACCTCCATCTCCTGGGTTCAAGCGATTCTCCTGCCTCAGCCTCTCCAGTAGCTGGGATTACAGGCACCCGCCACCATGCCCAGCTATTTCTTTTGTATTTTTAGTAGAGACAAGGTTTCACCATGCTGTCCGGGCTGGTCTTGAACTCCTGACCTCAAATGGTTTGCCTGCCTTGGCCTTCCAAAGTGCTAGGATTACAGGTGTGAGACATTGCACCCAGTCTATTCATTTTTTATAATTACTACTTTTATTTTAGATTGAGAGGGTACATGTGCAGGTTTCTTACATGGTCATGTTGCATGATACTGAGGTTTAAGGTACAAATGATCCTGTCACCCAGGTAATGAACATAGTACCCAATAGGTAGGTTTTTAGCTCTTGCCCCCCTCCCTTTCACCACACTCTAGTAGTCCCCAGTGTGTATTGCTCCCATCTTTATCTCCATGTGTATCCACGTTTAGTTCTCACTTATAAGTGAGAACACATGGTATTTGGTTTTCTGTTCCTGCATTAATTCTCTTAGGATAATGGCCTTCAGCTGCATCCATGTTGCTGCAAAGGTCATGACTATTAAAGTTAACAATAAAAAACACTGTAAAAGAAATGAAGGATGATTTTATTTTTTTATGGCTGTGTAGTATTCCATGGTGTGTATAGCACATTTTCTTTGTCCAATCCACAATGTGTTCCTAGGTATTGATGGGCATCTCAGTTGATTCCGTGCCTTTGCTATTGTCAGTAGTGCTGTGATAAACATACAACTGCATGTATCTTTTTGGTAGAATTATTGATTTCTCTTTGAGTATATACCCAGGAATGGGATTGCTGAATTGAATGGTAGTTCTGTTTTAAGTTCATTGAGAAATCTCTAAACTGCTTTTCACAGTGTCTGAACTAATTTACATTCCAGCTAACAGTGTATAAGCATTCCCTTCTTTCTGCAGTCTCATTGGCATCTGTTATTTTTTGACTTTTTAGTAATAGGCATTCTGACTGGTGTGTGAGATGGTATCTCATTGTGGTTTTGACTTGCATTTCTCTGATGATGAGTGCTGTGGAGCATTTGTTCATGTTTGTTTATTGGCTCCCTGTATGCCTTATTTTGAGAAGTGTCTGCTCATATCTTTGCCTATTTGTTGTTTGTTATTGCTTGTTAAAAATAATAACTACAATAACTTTTCAAGGCATAGATAGTACAATAAGATGGAAACAGTAAAAAGTTAGAAAGTAAGGGGACCAAGTTAAGATGTAGAGTCTTTACTAGATTTTTTTGTTTTTGTTTTTTTGCTTGTTTGTTTACACAAACAGTGTTGTTATCAGCTTAAATCATGCGTTATAAGATAGTAATCAAAAAACATACAACAGATACAGAAAAATAAAAAGCAAGAAGCTAAATCATATAACCAGAGAAAATTATTTCCACTAAAAGGAAGACATAAAAGAAAGAACGAAGGAAAAGAAGACAAAAAAAAAAAAAGAAAAAAGCAAAACCCAGAAAACAAAGAACAAAATGGCAGGAGTATGTTCTTACTTATCAATAATAACATTGAACTTAAATGGATTAAACTCTCCAATCAAAAGACATAAGCTGTAGAAGAAATGTATCTCAACATAATGAAAGCCATACATGACAGAACCACAGTTGGTATCATACTAAATGGGCAAAAACTAAAAGCCTTTCCTCTAAGATCTGAAACATGACAAGGATGCCCATCTTCACCACTGTTATTCAACATAGTATAGGAAGTCCTAGCTAGAATAATCAGGCAAGAGAAAGAAATAAAGCATATCCAAATTGGAAAGGAAGAAGTCAAATTATCCCTGTTTGCAGGTGATATAATCTTATACTTGGAAAAATCTAAAGACTCCACAAAAAAAAACTATTAGAACTGATAAATTCAGTAAAGTTGCAGGATACAAAATTAACATACAAAAATCAGTAGTATTTCTTTATGAAAACAGTATACAATCAGAAAAAGAAATTTAAAAAGTAATCCTATTCAGAATAGCCACAGATAAAATTCAATACCTTGGAATTAACCAAAGAAGTGAAAGATCTCTATAATGAAGACTATAAAACACTGATAAAAGAAATTGAACAGCACACCAAAAACTGGAAATATATTTCATGTTCATGGATTAGAAGCATCAATATTATTAAAATGTCCATACTACCCAAAGCACTCAACAGATTCAATGCAATCCCTATTAAAATATTAAATACATTATTCACAAAAATATAAAATAATCCTAAATTTTATGTGGAACAACAAAAGACCCAGAATAGCCAAAGCTATTGTTATGGTTTGGGTCTGTGCCCCCAATCCAAATCTCATGTCGAATTGTAATCTCCAATGTTGGAGCTGGGACCTGGTGGGAGGTGATTATGTCATGGGGGCAGATTTCCCCCTTGGTACTGTTCTCATGATAGTGAGAAAGTCCTTCTGAGATGTGGTTGTTTAAAAGCATGTGGTGCCTCCCCTTTCACTCTTGCTCCTGCTCTGGCCATGTAAGACATCCAGCATCCTCTTTGCATTCCAACATAATTGTAAGTTTCCAGAAGCCTCCCTAGAAGCTGAGCAGATGTCAGCATTACACTTCTTGTACAGTGTGTGGAACCATGAGCCAATTAAACCTCTTTTCTTTATAAATTACCCAGTCTCAGATATTTCTTTCTGGCAGTGTAAGAACGGGCTAATATAGCTATCCTGAGCAAAAAGAACAAAATTGGAAGAATCACTTGATTTCAAATTATACTACAGAGCTATAGGAACCCAGACAGCATGGTACTGGCATAAAAACAGACACATAGATCAATGGAACTTAAGAGAGAATCCAGAAACAAATCCATACACCTACAGCTAACTCACTTTTGACAAAGGTGCAAAGAACATAAACTGGGGAACAGACAGTTTCTTCAGTAAATGGTGTGGGGAAAACTAGATATCCATATGTAGAAGAATGAAAAGACCCCTATCTCTCATCACCTACAAAAATAAAATTAAAATGGATTAAAGACTTAAATCTAAGACCTCGATGTACCAAACTATTGCAAGGGCTGGGCGCAGTGGCTCACGCCTATAATCCCAGCACTTTGGGAGTCCAAGACGGGCAGATCATGAGGTCGAGAGATCGAGACCATCCTGGCTAACACGGTGAAACCCAGTCTCTACTAAAAAAAAAAAAAATTAGCCGGACGTGATGGCAGGCGCCTGTAGTCCCAGCTATTTGGAAGGCTGAGGCAGGAGAATGGTGTGAACCCGGGAGGCAGAGCTTGCAGTGAGCCAAGATTGCGCCACTGCACTCTAGCCTGGGTGACAGAGCGAGACCCTGTCTAAAAAAAAAAAAAAAGAAACTATTATAAGAAAATATTGGAGAATCTTTGCAGGACAAAAAAAAAAAAAAAAAAAGAAATGTCTTGAGTAATACTCCACAAGCACAGGCAACCAAAGCAAGAAATGGACAAATAGAATCACACCAAGTTAAAAAGCTTCTGCACAGCAAAGAAAACAACCAACAAAATGAAGAGGCAACCTACAGAATGAGAGAAAATATTTACAAACTATCCATTTCATAGGGGAAAAATCACCAGAATATATAAAAAGCTCAAACAACTCCATAGGAAAACATCTAATAATCCAATTAAAAATGGACATTTTGACTAGACATTTTTTAAAAAAAGACATACAAATGGAAAGCAGGCATATGAAAAGGTGCTCAACATCATTGATCATCAGAGAAACGCAAATCAAAACTACAATGAGATATCATCTCACCCTAGTTAAAATGGTTCATATCCAAAAGCCAGGCGATAACAAATGCTAGCAAGGATGTAGAGAAAAAGGAATCCTCCCACGGCATTGGTGGGAATGTAAATTAGTATAGCCACTGTAGAGAATCATTTGGAGGTTCCTCAAAAAACTAAAAAGAGAGCTACCATATGATCCAGTAATCCCACTGCTGGTTATATATCCAACAGAAAGGAAATCAGTATATCAAAGAGATACCTGCACTCCCATGATTGTTGTAGCACTGTTCACAATAGACAAAATTTGGAAGCAAACTAAGTGTCCACCAACAGATTAATGGATAATGAAAATGTGGTACTTCAATTGCGAAGATGTGGAACCAACTTAAGTGTCCATTGACTAATGAGTGAATAAAGAAAATGTGGTGTATATACACCATGGAATACTACTCAGCCATTAATGGAAACAAAATAATGTCTTTTGCAGCAATTTGGATGGAGCTGAAGGCCATTATTCTAAGTGAAGTAACACAGGAGTGGAAAACCAAAACCCATATGTCCTCACTTATAAGTGGGAGGTAAGCTATGAGTATGCGAAGGCATACAGAGTGATATTATGGACTTTAGAGACTCAGAAGGGGGAGGCTGCAAGGGAGAATAGGGATAAAAAAAACTACACTTTAGGTACAATGTACACTACTCAGGTGATGGGTGCACTAAAATTTCAGAATTTACCACTATATAATTCATCTATGTAGCAAAAAAAACTTGTACCCCAAAAGCTATTGAAATAAAATATTTTCCCTCCAATGATATACAAATAAAACTGAAAAATATCAACAACAAAATGTCTACACTTAGTTTAGTTATCATTCAGTAGACAAGACATAATAAAGACATTTTCAAACATTACAAAATGTGCTATATATACACAATAGAGTACTATTCAGTCGTAAGAAGAATGAACTCCTGTCATTTGCAACAACATGGATGGAACTGGAGATCATTATGCTAAGTGAAATAAGCCAAGTACAGAAAGACAAACATCACATGTTCTCACTTATTTATGGGCTCTAAAAATCAAAATAATTGAACTCATGGATATAGAGAGTAGAAGGATGGTTACTAGAGGCTGAGAAGGGTAGGGGCAGCAGATTGGGAGGGGATGTGGAGATCGTTCATATGTACCCAAAAGAAAAATAGAAAGAATGAATAAGACCTAGTATTTGGTAGCACAATAGGGTGACTATAGTCAATAATAACTTAATTGTACATTTAAAAATAACTAGAAGAGTATAATTTGATTGTATCACAAAGGATAAATGCTTGAGGTGTTGGGTACCCCATTTTACATGATGTGATTATTACATATTGCATGCCTGTATGAAAACATTTCATGCACCCCATAAATACCTACATCTACTGTGTACCCACAAAAATAAAAATGAGAAATTAAAAATAAAAACCTACAGCTAACATCATACTTACTGGTGAGAACCTATAAGCTTTCCTGTTAAAATCAGAAACAAGACAATAATGTTTCCTCTTACCACTTTTTTAAAAAGTGGTTATGCCTTTGCTGTTGTATCCACATGCGAAAACATGAATCTATGCACAAACCATATACCCTTTGTAAAAATGAACTCAAATGGGTCATAGACCTAAATTTAAAATGAAAAACTATAAAACTCCTGTAAGATGATATAAGAGAAAATCTCAATGACTTTGGGTATGGCAATGACTTTATGGATACACCAGGGGCATGACCCATACTTGACATCCTAGCTAATGTAACAAGACAAGAAAAGGAAATAAAAGGTTTACAGAATGGGAAGAAAGACATAAAAGTCTTTTTCACAGATGACATGATAATTTATGTAGAAAGTAAAAAAGGATTGGCCAAATAAATCCTATCTTGAAATTACTAAATTATTATAGCAAGGTTGAAGAATAAAGGGTTAATACACAAAAGTCAACATTTTCCTATACATTAACAATAAACAAGTAGAATTTAAAATTACAAACAAAATACAATTTACATTAGTACCACCCAATATGAAGTATTTAGGTACAAATCTAGCAAAATATGTAAATACAAGATTTACATGAGGAAAAACTGCAAAACTGAATGAAAAAATTCAAGGAAGAACTAAATAAAGGCCGGGCGCGGTGGCTCAAGCCTGTAATCCCAGCACTTTGGGAAGCCGAGATGGGCAGATCACGAGGTCGGAAGATCGAGACCAGCCTGGCTAACACAGTGAAACCCCGTCTCTACTAAAAAATACAAACAAAAAACTAGCTGGGCGAGGTGGCGGGCGCCTGTAGTCCCAGCTACTCGGGAGGCTGAGGCAGGAGAATGGCGTGAACCCGGGAGGCGGAGCTTGCAGTGAGCTGAGATCTGGCCACTGCACTCCAGCCCGGGCAACGGAGCAAGACTCCGTCTCAAAAAAAAAAAGAACTAAATAAATTGAGAGCTACTGTATGCTCATGGTTAAAAAGACCCGATACTTTCAAAATGTCAGTTCTTCCCGATATGATCTACACATTCAAAAGAACCCCTATCAAAATACAACAAGCTATTTTTGTGGGTATTGACAAATGGACACAAATAATGTATAGGAAATGGCAAAAGACCCAGAATCACAAAGACAATATTGAAGGAGAAGAACAGCTGGATTGACCATACCTGATTTCAAGACTTGTAATAAAGATATAGTAATCAGTAGAGTATGGCACTGTTAAAAGAATAGACAAATAGATAGGTGGGACAGAATAGAGAGTCCAGAAATAACCACACATAAATATATTTTACTGATATTTGACAAAAGAGCCAAAGAAATATGATGGAGAAAAGATAGCATTTTCAACAAATGTTGCAGGAATAACTAAATATTCACATGCAAAAAAAGTAAGAAACGAATCTATACACAGACTGTACATTCTTCCTATAAATGAATCCAAAATAGATCATAGACCTAAATATAAAATGAAAAACTATAAAACTACTAGAAGTTGACATAGGAGAAAATCTCAATGACCTTGGGTATAGTGATGACTTTTTAGAGACAACACTAAAGACCTGAGCCATAAAAGAAATAATTGATAAACTGGACTTCATTAAAATTAAAAACATATGCTCTGTGAAAAATACTGTCAAGAGAATGAGAAAAAAGCCACAGACTGGGGAAAATATTTGTAAAGATACATTTGATAAAGGACTGTTATCCAAAATACACAAACAACTCCTAAAGCTCAAAAATAAGGAAAGGAACAATCCAATTAAAAATGGGCAAAAGATCTGACTGTATATCTCATCAAAGAAAATACACAAATGTTAAGTAGGCATACTAAAATATGCTCAACCTTTTATGTCCTTAGGGAATTACAAGTTAAAAGAACAATATGATATCACTACACATCTATTAGTATGGTCAAAATTCACTGACAACACCAAATGCTGAAGATGTAAAGGAACGGAAGCACTCATTAATTTCTGTTGGGAATGCAAAATGATATAGCCATTTTGGAAGACAGTTCTGAAGTCCCTTAAAAATCTATAAGTTTTCTTTCCACATGATCTGGCTATTCAATCATGCTCCTTGGCATTTGCTGAAATGAACTGAAAATTTATGTCCCAAAAAACCCTGTACACAAATGTTTATGGCAGCTTTATTCACAGTTGCCAAAACTTGAAAGCAACCAAGATGTCCCTCAGTAGGTGAATAGATAAACTGTGGTATATCCAGACAATAGAATAGTATTCAGTGCTAAAAGAAATGAGCTATCAAGCCACAAAAAGACATAGAGAAAACACAGGTGCATATTAGTAAATTTTAAAAGCCAATCTGAAAAGCTGCATACTGCATGATACCAACTATATGACATTCTGAAAAAAAAAAACTGTGGAGCCAGTCAAAAGATTGTTGGTTGCCAAAGGTTAGTGGAGAGGAAGGGATGAGTAGGCAGAACACAGAGGGTTTTTAGGACAGGGAAACTGTTCTGTATGATAATATAATGGTGAATACATGTCATTATATATTTGTCACAACCCATAGAATATACAACACCAAGAGTAAACCCTAATGTTAACAATGGACTTTGAATGATAATGATGTGTTAATGTAGCTTCATCAATTGTAACCAATGTCCACTATGATGCGGGATATCCACTGTAGAAGAAGTTGTATTGTATGTACGTGGGGACAGGGGAACATGGAAAGTCTCTGAGCTTTCTATTCAATTTTGTTGTGAACCTAAAACTTTTCTAAAAATAAAGTTTATTATCTTTAAAAGGTTGACATATTTGAGCCACAAAAGCTAATATGAAAAATGTTATAAACAATCCAGTTGAACAACTTTATCTACAAGTCAAAATGATGACAGATTTTTATTGCTATGTTTTCATTTTGTGTATTAATGAGGTAGGTGTGACAACACCACTGACATTTCTTGACAAGGGACAGTCTATCGTGATACTGTAAATACCTATTTTAATGTTCTGCAAAAAAACAAACCTTTGTGGTTTTTCTTTTTCTTGTCTTCTGGTACCAAACAAAAATTGAATAGCCTGATAGATCATATTTGATGTTTACCTTGATTTCTTTAGTAAGGCATAAAAAGATAATGTATATTGTGCCTGATTTTCAGTAAAATACTTTAAGGAAAAGTGGATTATGGGCTGAAATATTCCTTCATGTCAGAGAATGGTCCGATGTTTGAGATACAATTTCCAAAGATAACCTTATGACTTGAGGAATTTGAGAGAGAATCAGAAAGAATAACTTATGGTCGTTTATATTTTTTGTAGTGATAGACTAACTAGTAGTAGGTAGAAATATTTTTCATGTTTAAATAAAGTGTTAAATTCTCAACCGTATCTTTCATGTTTTCTACTAATTGACCTCTCAGTTGTAGAGAGGAAACTCTCTCTCTTGCGCATAAAAGGCAAATTGTCATCCATACTTTGCTCTGTTGTGGAAGTACTGGAAAGAACACATCCTCTGTTCTTAATATCTCACACTTGGGCCTTTCCACTGGATCAGAAATCTGATTATAGAAATTGTGATAAAAACAGCAGCTTATAGTGAAAAAATATCATTTTAAGTGGCAGTTTTTGAGGTGTGAATCTCACATCTTCCTCTTAAATCTAACCAGTTGGAATCAGGAGGTACCAAATAAGGTTCCGATCCCTGGCATAGCTTATGTTCAACCATCCCCTTCATATTAACCAATGAGTGTTTTATGGATTCTGTCAGAGCTTACTCTCCGACTACCGAGTTCTCTCTACTCTGCTCGAAACCAACAAAAGGAGACATTGCAAGATTCCCTTAGAAACTGTGCCTGGGCTGCACAGTCCTTGTCAGAGAGTCTGCTGCATATTTGAAGAATATATCAGATATCCTTTGATATTGGTGAGCTTCCTCCCAAGAAACACTAGTGTGTGCACACACTGTGTTATATTAGGTGACTTTGCTTTTTCTTCATGAGAAAGATGTATTTTGCGGCATAGATTTTGCTGCTACAGGGAACGAGGCTAACACTTCTCCACCTGACATGAACTTACTTGTCCAGCTGACAGTGCTGTCAATAAAACCTAAGACTCCCCTACAAAAAGAAACAGAAGTGTCACATACAAAAAGAATAAGCTATCAGCCATGCACTCTCTATGAGAAGCCACAAGCTTGATATGTTTTAGAGACTGAGTAATGAGAAGGCTGGAAGAGCAAAATGAAAAGAGAAGAGCAGTTGGAAGAATGTTCAATAATGCATTTGCACACATCCACAGATTGGAAACTCTCAAAGACTATGGTTCAAATTAAAGATATGCCAAGCAAAAGAAATTCATTATTAACAAAGTCAAGGCAGCACAGGAATCGCAAGATTAGTGACTTCAATTTTAAAATGAAAAAATTACAAATAAACTGCATCCATAAAGTAAGGATGGGAGGCAGTGGTAATTTCATAGCTCCTACAATGCCACCCCAGTGAGAACCCAAATTCCTCCAAATTGTCCTTCTACTTTCCTCCAAAAACTCATGCAGGTTTTATTGTTATTGTCAGATCATAAGTTTTTAACAGCCATTTTTATTTTTGAGAGTTCAAGGAAGACTCTTTATTTGAACATAAAGTCCCTTATAATCCTATAATACATGAAAAGAACACGTAAGATTTCAGTTTATGAAAGAAAAAAATTAGCAACCTGATGTGGTTGAAATAAGAGTCGGGAGAACTAAAGCACAGGCTCTATAGACAATACAGTGGTCACAGTGAAATTTTTTGATGACCATGTAAAAAATGCACTATGTATGTCCTTGCCTTTATCAATATTACCACTTGACTCTTTTATATCGTGATGTGGCTGACCTGCAGCATTGACCTGAACCTATTGTGCACTTAGGACTCAGTCACTTAAATTTTCCATGACACTTATTATTTACCTGTTTTGCATAAATACAGGTGAAATGTGAAATGTGTAGTTACTGTAACATTTCATAGCTATTGTTCTGCAAAACTGTATAATTGGACCAGGGGCCCCAATATGCTTTTTAGCTCTCAATGAAATTATCATCATTTTAAAATTAACATTCTTTGGCTTTTCTTCACATATGTGTCAGTTTGTATCCAGTCAGAAAAGTAAAATCCTAGCTGGGCATGGTGACTCACACCTGTAATTCCAGCACTGTGGGAGGCCGAGGAGGGTGGATCGCCTGAGGTCGGTAGTTCAAGACCAGCCTGGCCAACATGGCGAAGCCTTGTCTCTACTAAAAATACAAAAATTAGCCAGGCATGGTGGCAGGCACCTGTAATCCCAGCTACTTGGGAGACTGAGGCAGGAGAATCGCTTGAACCCAGGAGGCAGAGGTTGCAGTGAACTGAGATCACACCACTTCACTCCAGCCTGGGCGAAAGAGCAAGGCTCCATTTCAATAATTAATAAATAAATAAATAAATAAATAAATAAATAAATAAATAAATGTAAAATCCTTAAGGATAATGGGATAATTCATTAAAGAAAAGCTTATACTTGGAACTAATTATGAAGTATAGCTTGCAAAAGACTTGAAAAATCTAAACAGAAGATGGGGGAGGGAATCTATGGATTAACAGTGTAAGTCAGCTACAACCACTGCTGGTGGAGGGACTGATGGAAGAGGTGGTGGTATCAAGGCGCAGGAACTGGGGACTCTCAGTTGGAACTAAAACCAAAGAGGAGGTGCATGCACTGCCAAAGACTTTGCTCCAAGCAGAAAGAGAAGGAAAGAACTACCCTGGCTACCCCACCCCCAATTCCTTTGCCCTCCAATTTCCTGTCAATGTCTCCTACTGGCTGCCTCTAACCAGAAGCCATTAGGCAAGGAGTCCTCGGAAATGTAGTGTGTAGAAATAAATGCCCTGAAGTATAGACAAGCAAGGGAGGAGCAGAGGTTGGATCTGAGCAAATAAGCAAATGACTACAGGAAGAAAATTATAGTGGTATTGAAACACATTCACAAATTCTTTCATGCTCCTGTTATGAAAAGTGGACTCTAACTCTTCTTTGCTCTGAATATGACTGACCTTAGTGTCGTTCTCCTAAGGAATAGAATACAGCAAAACGTGGCTGCATGAATTCATAAAAGAGGACATAGCTTCTACCGTGTTATTATTTTTCCTCTCTGTCTCTCTCTCTCTTTCTGAAAGTTCATCCTTGCAACCCAAGTTCTTTGGGTTGTAATCCAACAGGGAATTTACTATAGGGAAATAATTGCAAATAATAGCTTTTAATTTACCTGAAAAGTCAAAGAGAGGGCAGTGAGGTAGCCCAGATATTAGCAACAGCCAAGCAGAGATCGGGAAGGGCCCATGTACATATTCTGGTCACAGTCCCAGCTAGTGTTCTAGCTGACAGCTGACATCAAGGGCTAGACAAGGGAGGGGGTGAGCCTTAAGAGAATTCCAGACCTCAGCCTTTGAGCTACCCCTGCTGATGCTATATGGAGCAGAGACAAGCTGTCCCCATTGAGATTTGTCCAAATTGCAGATCCATGGGCCAAGTAAACATTGTCATTTTTTAAGCTGCTAAGTGTTGTGGTAGACTGTTACGTAGCAGTAGAACCTGAATACGATTTGAGAAAAAAAATCAGCCAATAACTCACCCAATATGATTCTCACTTTCTCATTTCTGCCTTAGCTAACATTTGAATGTCCTAGTCAGAGCCTACCACACTGAAATACTATGGTTGTTTTAGATATGTATTGGTCAGTGTTACTGGCACCAAAAAACAATTTTCAATGTATTAATTCTGATTATTCTTCTGAAGCATGGGCAATTGTTCATGGAAGATATGGTTTACACCTTCATTAGAAGCATTTTCACATGAAGGTGTTGAACAGAGCTTGGTTTCTTCACATGAAGTATAAAACTTTGAACTTTAATTACCCATGTAAAATTCCATTTAATTTACTATTATTTATAATAAATCTGAAAGTTAAACTCGTTCGCTAAAGAAATACTTAACTTACCTTTGTGAAGAGGGTTGGTGCCTAGAAGATTGACTTGATCATTGACTATGGTGCTTATTTTGTAGGTAGCCCAATTATAAACATGGGAAAGAGAGAAAAAAAAGGGAGCAGATGAGTGAGAATGGAAATAAGGAACAGAGCGGGAGAATGAGGAAAAAGAAAAGAGGAAGGAAAACGTGAAAGGTGAGGGCAAAAAAGAGACAGAAGCATACTGCTGAAGAAGAATATTGCTGGGACAGATCTACTTTCACAACCATGTTAATTGAATGGCCCTTTCACAGAACGGCAATGTTTTATCAGTGGAAGAGAACAAAACAAATACAATCGGTACATTTCCCAGTATATTTTTAAGACAGTAAATTTGGGACAATTTGCTCAAAAACATACCAGATGGAGACTGGAGACCAGACTGTGCCACTAACAAGCTATATGAATATTAGTCAGGTCACTTACCATCTTTGCGGCTAAATGTTTCTTCATGTGTAAAATGCATGGGTTATACCAGATGATCTCCAAGATTTGTAAGTTCAGGCAATAAAATTCTAAGATTCTATTATTTATGGAACCTTTCCTCTTGCCTGAATGACTTTAGATTTTGAAGCTATGCTTAATCTGAGAGCAAAAGAAATGTTAGACCGATAAAACTGATACATAATGACTTGTTGCAGACTGATAACCTCTCAAATACCTCACTGTGAATTCCAGAGCAATAACTCTGACACCAGCTCCAAGCTACTGCATTTGTTCTATTTTGATTTGTGCTCACATAAGAAGCGAAGGAAAACCGTGTTCCATATTTTTGCCATGAGTACTAAAAAAACAAGAGAAATAGCCTAACCACATCCTGCTTCTATTCTGTGCATTTCCTGACATTTACAACTCTTTTCTTTTGTAGGTTATCCTGACATCATATTACCAACATTGATATGGTTTGGCTGTGACCCCACCCAAATCTCAGCTTGAATTGTATTACCTAGAATTCCCACGTGTTGTGGGAGAGATCGGGGGGGAGGTAATTGAATCATGGAGGCCGGCCTTTCCTGTGCTATTATTGTGATAGTGAATAAGTCTCACAAGATCTGATGGGTTTATCAGGGGTTTCTGCTTTTTCTTCTTCCTCATTTTTCTCTTGCTGCCACCATGTAAGAAGTGCCTTTCACCTCCCACCGTGATTCTCAGGCCTCCCCAGCCGTGTAGAACTATAAGTCCAATTAAACCTCTTTTTGTTCCCAGTTTTGGGTATGTCTTTTTCAGCAGTGTGAAAACAAACTAATACAGTAAATTGGTACTAGTAGAGTGGGACGTTGCTGAAAAGATACCCAAAAATGTGTAAAAGTGACTTTGGAACTGGGTAACAGGGAGAGGTTGAAAGAGTTTGGAGGGCTCAGAAGAAGAGAGGAAAATGTGGAAAAGTTTGGAACTTCCTAGAGACTTGTTTAATGGCTTTGACAAAATTGCTGATAATGATGTGAGCAATAAGGTCCAGGCTGAAGTGGTCTCAGATGAAGATAAGGAACTTGTTGGGAACTGGAGCAGAAGTGATTTTTGTTGTTTTAGCAAAGACGCTAGTGACATTTTGCCCCTGCCCTAGAGATGTGTGGAACTTTGAACTTGAGAGAAATGATTTAGGATAGCTGGCGGAAGAAATTTCTAAGCAGCAAAGCATTTAAAGGTGACTTGAGTGCTGTTAAAAGCATTATGTTTTAAAAGGGAAACAGAATAAAAGTTCAGAAAATTTGCAGCCTGTTGATGCAGTAGAAAAGAAAAACCCATTTTTTGAGGAGAAATTAGAGCCAGCTGCAGAAATTTGCATAAGTAGCAAGGAGCCTAATATTAATCCTCAAGACTATGGGGAAAATATCTCCAGGCCATGTCAGAGACCTTCATGGCAGCCCCTCCCATCAGTGTCCCAGAGGGGCCTAATGTGTGGCCTGAGCAGTGTTGAACCAATGTGATGTGTATACACACACACACACACACACACACACATATATAAAACAATGTTTTATATATATATAATATATACGTAGAAAATATTTTATTTATGTAATATATATTTTTTGACACAAGGTCTTGCTCTGTCGCCCAGGCTTGAGTGCAGTGGTGTGATCTCAGGTCACTGCAGCCTCGACTTCCTGGGCTCCAGCAGTCCTCCAAATTCAGCCTCAGTGCTGGCAAATAATGTTGACCTCAGTGTTGTCCTGAAGGCGAAGTAAGAATAAATGATTTGGGAAAAGCACCTATCTCAATCAGACTAATCCTTTTAATTTTATGAGGTTCTTTCATTGAACAAATCCAGTAAGTGCTTGATTCACAGCAACTAGTGAATATAATTGTTGTTTATTTTTCATTTATTTGTATTCATATTTTAGAAACAGGGTCTTGCCATGTCACCCAGGCTAGAGTGCAGTGGTGTGATCTTGGCATATTACAGCCTCGAACTTCTATGCTCAAGAAATCTTCCTGTCTCAGCCTCCCGAGTAGCTGGGACTACAGGCACAGAGGCACACCACTACTCCTGACTAATTTTTATTTCAATTTATTGGACAGAAATGATCTTGCTGTATTTCTCAGGCTGGTCTTGAACTCCTGGCCTCAAGTGATCCTCCTGCCTTGGCCACCCAATGTAATTGTTGTTTATATGTGAGACATACATTTCCTAGTGATTCTTTTTGTCCTGTGAGCCTTTCTCCAATTTCAAGAAGAATCTAAGACCTTTCTTAATTTTTCAATTTCAAAATTGCTTTTCCTTTCTTGCCTACATTAGGTGGATTAATAATTTTTACCTTTAATTCTATTTTGTTTAAACTCAGTTTTATTGAAATTTAATCTATTAATTAAATAGATTAAATAAAATTTAATCTATTAATTTATTTTCTATTAAATTCTATGTGTGAACAACAAATAACAAATATCTTAAATGCACATGATGTGTTTTGGCAAATGTATGCAATGATAAAACAAAAACCTAAATCAGATAAAGAGTATTTTTATTATCCCACAATGTTCTTTCATTAGTCACGGTGAGTTGTGTTTATTAGAGAATTTGTCCATTTCATCTATCTTACTGAATTTGTTGACATAAAGTAGTTCATAATATTCTCTTATTTGTTTTTTGATATCTGTAGAATCTGTAGTGATGTTCCCATTCTCATTCATAATATTAATATTTTGCGTTCTTTTTTTCCCTTAATCTTGGTTTGAAAATATTGTCAAAACATGTAAGGAACTAAATTTTGTCTTTATCTATTCTATTGTTTGTCTGTTTTTTATTCATTTCTACTCTTATTTTTATTGTTTTCTATCTTCTAAACACCTTAGGTTTGTTTTTCTTTTTTGACTTACAAAGTGGAAACTTCATTAATTTGAAAACATTCTTCTTTTTCTAATATAGGCATTTAAAGTTATAAATTCCCAACTAAGAACTACTTTAGCTACAGTCTATAAATTTTGTAATATTTTGTTGTTGTTATATTTTAAATATTTTCTAAATTTTCTCATGGTTTCTTCTTTGACTCTAGTATTAATAGATTTTTCTGGTGATTCTTTCATTATTAATTCCCAATTTAATTCTTTTTTTCTTTTCTTTTTTCTTTTTTTTTTTTGAGATGGAATCCAGGTCACCCAGGCTGGAGTGCAGTGGTGTGATCTCAGCTCACTGCAACCTCCGCTTCCCGGGTTCAAGTGGTTCTCCTGCCTTAGCCTACTGAGTAGCTGGGACCGCAGGGACACACCACCATGCCCAGCTAATTTTTGTGTTTTTAGTAGAGGTGGGGTTTCACCATGTTGACCTCTCTCTTTTGACCTCCTGATCTACCAGCCTTGGCCTCCCAAAGTGCTGGGATTACAGGTGTGAGCCACTGCACCCGGCCCCTAATTTAATTCTTTTGCAGTAAAATAACATAATGACTTCTATTCAGGGAGACTTATTTAGAGTTGTCTTATAGCTCCACTATAGTCAATCTTTGTAAGTGTTTTATGTGTACATATAAAGAATGCGTATTCTATGATCATTGTGGGAGTGGTATTCTATATATGTCAATTAGGCCATCTTTTCTAGGTTTTCTAGTTTGTGAATATATACTTACAATAGTCTTTGATGATCTTTTATATTTCTGTGGTATCCGTTTTAATGTCCCTTTTTCATTTCTGACTGTGTTCATTTGGTTCTTATTTCTTCCTTTCTTGGTTAGTCTAGTTAATAGTTTATCAATTTTGTTTATCTTTTCAACAAACCAACGCTGTGTTTAATTTATCCTTCATATTTTTTGATGCCTATTTCATTTAGCTCTGTTCTGATCTTTGTTATTGCCTTTTTTTCTGCTAACTTTGTGTTTGGTTTGTTCTTGTTTCTCTAGATCCTTGAGGTGCAATATTGGGTTATTTGATTGTAATTTTTCTACTTTTTTGATGTAGGCATTTAATGCTATAAACTTCCCTCTTAGCACTGTTTTGCTGTATCCCACAGGTTTTAGTATGTTGTGTGTTCATTTTTATGCATTTAAAATATTAGTTTTCATCTTAATTTCTCCGTTAACCCAGTGATTATTCAGTAGCATGCTGTTTAATTTCCATGTATTTGTAGAGTTTCTGAAGTTCCTCTTGGCATTGATTTCTAGCTTGGTATTGATTTCAGACCACTGTCATCTGAAAAGGTATGTGATAAAATTTTGATTTTATTAAATTTGTTAAGACTTGTTTTGTGGCTGAATGTGTGGTCTGTCTTGGAGAATATTTCATGTGCTGATGAAAAGAATGTAGAGTCTGTAGTTGTTGGGTTGAATGTTCTATAAATATCTGCTAAGTCCATTTAAGTCTAATTTAAGTCCAACATTTCTTTGATAATTTTTTTGTGTTCATGATCTGTCTAGTACCGTTGGTGGGGTGTTAAAGTCCTCTGCTATTATTGTATTGTTATCTCTTTTTTTTTTTTTGAGACGGAGTCTCGCTCTGTTGCCGAGGCTGGTGTAGTGCAGTGGTGCAATCTCGGCTCACTACAAGTTTTAAGTAGAGAATTTAAACCATTTACATTCAAGGTTAGTATTGATAAGGTGAGGTTTTGTTCCTGTCATATTGTTGATTATTTTCTAATTGTTTTATGAATTCTTTCTTTCATAAATTATTTGTTTCTGTTTCTCTTTTCTTCTTTGAGGTTTGGTGAAATTCTGTTACGTTGCTGTTTGATTCCTTTTTTGCCTACTTTACGTGGTTGTTTTGTATGAACTCTGTGTTTTATGCTCCCATGTGTTTTTGTGATGGTGAATGTCAACCTTCTGTTTCCATATTTAAGGCCCCTTGGAGCAAACCACTCAGACCCAAGTGGTCTGGGCTGCTGTTGCTGGAACGTGTAATGGGTCGAGTAGGCTGGTCCCTAACCCCAGAGTCACCTGTAGCAGGGTGGTGAGTATTTTCCTAAGCGTGCTTAGAAAAGCTTGGTGTTCCTGTCCCTTCCCTAGCTGGATGGTGGCTGCAGCTGCATGTCCTCGAGCTCAGTTTGAGGGTGGGTCACATTCCAGCATTATATTCTCAAAATGTGCCAACTGTGGGCTTGAGACCAGAGGGAGTGGGGCCTCTCTGAGGTAAGCAGTATGGGCAAAGCTGTGGAGAGTCTGGTATACCGAGGCTCAGTTTCACAGCAGCTTGGAGCAGGGCTTTAGGTATTGTTCTAGGTATGTGTAGGAGACCCTGGCTTCCCTGTCTTTCCTTGACTAGGTAGCAGCTGCAGCCATATCAACTCGAACTTGGCCCAATGGCAGGGCGCAGCCCAGCATTAAACTCTCAAAATCGCACTTTGGGCCTGCCACCAGAGAGTGTGGGGCCTCTCCTAGGCAAGCATCTTTGGCAAGAAGCTGTGAGGAGGTTTGTCCACTTGGGTCTCAGCCTCACAGTAGCCCGTGGTAGGGTAGTTGATACTGTCCTAGATACACATAGGATATCCTAGTTTTCCTGTCCCTCCTTGGCTGGGGGGCAGCTGCAATTGTGCAAGTCTGAGCTCAAGGTGTGGTGCATCTCAGCACTAAACTCAACATGACACCTTGGGCCTAGGACCAAAGGTGGGGCACCTCCCAGGCAAGCAGCAGTGGCAATAAGCTGTGGGGAGTGTGATCTACTTAAGTCTCAGTCTCAATAGTAGCTCATATCAGGGCAGCAGGAGCCCTCCAAGGGATGGTGGGAGTGCCTCGTCTCTCCTGTTTCACTTTGGAGCAGTGCAGTGGCAGCAGCCATGCCAGCAAATCTCTGGTATCTAGGTCTCAAAATGGCCCCCAGCTGAGGCTGCTCCAAGTTCAAATGCCTGTGAGATATCTGCGTGCATTCTCTTTCTGGAGTAATGTCTCTGTACAATCTTTAGGCAGTTCCATGTATCAGGCCCAAGGCCCTCGTAGATTAAGGGTTTCTCCCATAGCCAAGGTCGTAAAAGCTCATTTCAGAGTCCTGGGGGGTTTTCCCTTACCGTTTCCCCACAACCAGGAGCCTCTATCAGTGATCAGTCAGTTCCTGGCTAGGCAAGCTACCTCAAGCCCTCTCCTTACTTACTTCTGGTGCTTCTTGTCTCTTATCTGGTGAATTATCTCCTACACGATCTGTTTGGAATGTACGTACTTACTATCCTGGTTCCTTTTCATGGAGGAGGCACATACTATCTGTGTCTAGTCAGCTATCTTGTCTCCCTGGATCCAGAACTTTTCATTTCTTAGTGTAGAGATAAGTTTCCATATAGTATTATTTCTGTTAGAATTACGATTTCCTTTAATATTTCTTATAATGAAGATCTGCTGATTAATAATTATTTCAGTTTTCATTTATTGAAAAAAATCTTTAATTTTTTGTTTTGAGAATATTTTCACTAAATATAGAATTCTAAGATGACTGTTCTTTTCTTTAGAACTTTAAGGGAGCCGTTCTCTTATCTTCTGGCTTCCATTGTTCCTGATGACAAGTAAGTTATCATTCTGATCATTTTCCCCCCATATGTACTTTGTCTTTTTTCTTTCAGCGGCTCTTAAGGGTTTTCTCTTTGTTTCTTGCAGTGTGTCTAACTGTGGTTTTATTTGCACTTATCTTATTTGGAATTTACTGAGCTTCCTGAATTTGTGCGTTGATGTTTTTCTTCACATTTGGAAAATTTGGAGGCACTAATTTTTCAAATATTTTTTCTAATGCACTCATTCTTTCCTCTTCTTCTGAAAATTCGATTACATATATATTAGTATATTTGATATTGTTCCTAATCATTGATGCTGTCTTTTCTCTGAGAGGTTCATTTTTGATAATTTGTTTGAAATTTTCTGTTCTTTTCTTCTACCGTGTTCAATTATTTCACTTCAAATATTTTGTTTTTCTAGTCCTAGAACTTTCCACTTTGTTGATTCTGGAGTTTTAATATCCCTCTTGCATTCCACCATCTCTTCACCCATTCTTTCCATCTTTTCTTAGAAATTACTTAACATGTTTATTATAGTTGCTCTAAAGTACTTATGTACTGATTTCAAGATCCGTGACATCTATGTTTCGGCTTCTATTGACTGTTGTTTTATATCTCCTCATTGTAGATTACATTTTCCTGCTTAAATTTTTTATAGCATGCCAAATTTTATATATTAAAAATACAGAAGTCTGAAGTATATTATTTTTGTTCAATTTCTTTTTGATTCTAAAAAGGAGAATTTGTTTTCTCTAAAAGGCAGCTAAGGCAAAAGGCTTGTGTTACGGTTTAGACCAAGAATTGATGTGAGCTAAGGATAAGATGCAGCTTTAATTAATTTGGTTTTACCTATAGTTTCAAATGGAAATAGAGATTTCCCTTTTCTTTTCAGTCTAACTTGAGGGGTTAATCTCTTTGATCTTGTTAGGATTTGAGCTAGGAAGGTATTGGCTTGTAACTTGAGTTTCTTTTTTTTTTTAATTTATCTTTGAATTCAGTGTCAATAGGGCCTAAAAATCTGAACAACAGAGCTATACAAACTCTCTCTGCTTTCCAGCCTTACCTCCACTGCAAACTCTACAACTCTCTGCTGCTTACTCTGAAAAATATTTAAGGTATGAAACAGAAATTCTTAGATGTGACCAAGTGGTTTGTTTTTACATTTGGGGTTCTGCCAAATTCCAATCCATCCTGCCAGGCAACCATGTCACCAAAAGCTCAGATATATTTTCCTAGTCCTGCGAAGTCTCTTAATCTCTGTCAGGCCTATTCCTCTTAAAACTCGCACCCTTCAGGGGCACTTGCTTCCAATTATGTAAGTGTCTGTGGTTCTTCGCTCACCAATGAAGAGTGTATCCCTCTCTGGAATTCAGTTAATTAAGACTTCTCAGCATCTACTGTTACTCAATAGCTTCATAAATCTATGTATGTATGATTATTTTCTTGTATCCAGTGTGTAATTGTTGTTCCCATTTAGTGTTTCACATTTTTCTACATCCTCACGATGAATAGAATGTCAAAAAATTGATGTTTGAACTTCCAGAAAAGACAGTAGGTTGAGTAAAAGTGGTTGTGGGAGAGGGTCTCAAAATCTGAAAATAAAGTGCTTTTGAGTACCAAAGTGAAAATATGTCCCGTAAACAGTAAATTTAATAAGAATGCATTACGGTGATTAAAGAACCACTTTTCCTGCCTTAGATTTTATAAAGATTCTAGAGACCAATGAGAGAGAGAAGAGTCAGAAAGGAAGCGATCAAGTTAAATTCTGAGCATGTCCTTGAAAGAAGTTTAAGTCAGCTCCAGCACAACTCTCAACAGAATCCCAGGTGAAATAATAGACTCCCTGGAATATATGGGAATCTAAATACCTAGTTCTTGTGTGAAATTTCACAGAGATTTTTCAAAGGCCATTGATAGTGTAGTGTCCATAAAGAGTAAGTGGCAGCAAGCCATATCTAGCTAGCCAGGACCTAAGACAAGCCACATGAGTCTCTCCCCAACAGACCCCATGAGTTTCATTTCATTTCATTTATTTATTCTGAGACAGAGTCTCACTGTCACCCAGTCTGGAGTGCAATGGTGTCATGATCTCATCTCACTGAAACCTCCACCTCCCGGGTTCAAGTGATTCTCCTGCCTCAGCCTCCCAAGTAGCTGGGACCACAGGCACCCACCACCACGCCTGGCTAATTTTTGTATTTTTAATAGAGACGGGGTTTTGCCATGCTAGCCAGGTGCATCTTGGACTCCCAACCTCAAGTGATCCGCCCACCTTGGCCTCCCAAAGTGCTGGGATTACAGTGTGAGTCACAGTTGACCTGGCCCCCATGAATTGCATTTTAAAAACTCAAGAGAACATTTGAAAATTGTGGATACTCTGAGAGGGGTGTGGAAATTGAGACAAAGATATCACAAAATAAATGAGATCATTTGTCTAAAAGACTACTAGAGTTTAACAATACTCATGTGCTCCTTTACCTATGCCAGACTCCTTTGCAGTTAGTTCGGCCATATGATTAGCTCTGGCAAGAAGATATAAGCATAGTGATGTGTATCACTTCCCAACTAGGCTTCTAAACATGAGGGCAGTGCAAAAGTTATTGCGGTTTCTGCCAATACTTTTCATGGCAGAAACAGCAATAACTTTTGCACCAACCTAATAGGTTTGTCTACCCACATTTGCCTTCTGGGGTGACATTAGAGACTATCTTTTAAAGGCAGTAGCACAAAGAAGGAAGGGAAATGGATCCTTCCATTACTCTTTGGAAGAGAACTTCCCAGGAGAGTACAGACTAGGAATGATCATATTAGACTTTACATGAACAAAAAATAAACTTTTATTCCTATAAGCCACTGAGATTTCATGTCTTATTTGTTGTTTCAGCATAGCTTAGCATAGTATTAATCAAAACATGGTCCACAGACTGGTTCTGTTCTGCAAACTCTTCGATGCCGACCTATGAAGAAATCAAGTACTGAAATTCAAATAAAGCTTTTAGAAAAGTTTATGGCAATTTGAAAGAAATTTTATGTCTGTGGAATTTCGTTTTTAAAATCCAGGTTTGCATTTTGTTTTTGTTGGCTTTATTTTTTAATTTCATGCTTCTAGTAATTTATCATTATTGTATTTTACAAAAGTATTGGTCTGTGACAGATTGAAAATAATAAAAACTGTTTCTCTACCACTGAGAGTTTGATAAACACTGGCTATTCTACCCTGACTAATATAGCAAAGCAAAATCAGGAATATCTTAGATGAATGCCAAAATCAATTGACACGGACTAGACACCAGATATTTTTCTCTGAAGGAAGAAAACGACACAGACCCCTTGAAAGTCAGATGTTTCCTATGGAGAGGGAGGAAGAAAACAGCACAAATGAACTATTTCAAATCCTGAAATAATTATGTACCCAGAATTGTCTAAGAATATATTTTCTACTTTACAATCAAGTACTAAAAATTAGAAAATAAGTTCAGTTAGAGAAAGTCCATAAAATTACATATATTTTGCAGAACTGAGGATTACAGCTTGACCATCTTATACCTAATATAGGTGCATTATCTTTGAGATGCCCATGTCTCATCTTACCACTTGGCTTTGAGACAGGAACACTAGTAGAGACAGTCAGATATGAATTTCCTGAAAATTCATTTCTTGATGAGGTTGGTCAACCTCCCTTTCTCCCTTTTCTCCTAAAAGGCACTTCTTTTTGTCTCACTGCAAGAAGGATGACAATGACCTTCCTCTGTGTATCTTCCTGCTGATAAGTTCTTTTATAAGCAGTTACAAGACTGTGAAATCTCATGAGATTTTAAGCTGCCCATCCTCATATTCACTTGTGATGAGGTAGTTATAACATTGTGATTTGCTTTGTGCTGGTTTGGTGGTAGTCAGCTTGGCATCACCACTCCCAGTCCCTCTTAAGGTTGGGGACTATGTTTCTCAAAACCACCTTTACTCTGTAGTCACAGGTTTGAGTTTACCAATGGGAGAAATCCTTGGTGAACATTACTGCTCAATACATCATGACTCATCAGATGGGGCAGGCGTCTAGTTCCAGACCACTCTGCCAACTCCCACTTTGTAGCCGAGAAGTTTCTTGGACTTCCTCAGGATTGGGGGCTTCATCACCTACTCCAAGTCTTCAGATTGATGTCATATTAGTCTTTTTCTGATTTTTCAGACTTTTACTCCCCTAACTTTCATGTTAATCACTAATTGCTATATTAAACCCCTTATTCCTTATTTCCTTAATTCTTCTTTTTTTTATTATGTTTTTGAAATGGAGTCTCACTCTGTCACTCAGGCTGGAGTGCAGTGGCACGATCTCAGCTCACTGCAACGTCTTCCTCCTGGGTTCAAGTGATTCTCCTACCTCAGTCTCCCAAGTAGCTGAGACTACAGGCATGCACCACCACGCCCGGCTAATTTTTTGTATTTTTGGTAGAGACAAGGATTTCACCATATTGGCCAGGATGGTCTTGAACTTTTGACCTCAAGTGACTTATTTCCATAATTCTTATAGTGGCTTTCTTTTATTTCAAAACCAGACCTATATAGACATTCTCAGCTCTTAGGTTTTTATACTTCTCAAGAAAAGTGTATGCCAACCTAAGGAATTTTTGACAGAAGTTCTTGTAAAAAACATTTTGAACAGTGCTTCACTGATGATTAAGTTACCACAAATGTATTACGATTCCAGCCATAGTTATTACGGTAGGTAGAAATACAAATGAGGCACACTGAGGCAGCATCCTGACATTGCAAATGGGAGTTTGTTTCAGATCATGATCATCTGACAAAGGATGACATCATAGTAGAGGGTTTAACCATATGACATTGCTGATGTGTGACAATTTTGACCTACAGAAACAGTGATGCCTTATGCTTTAACCTAAGGCCCATGATAATCTTTTCATTTGAATGGATTTTTTTTTTTTTTTTAGTGGAAAGTATGCCATTTTTTCTTAATCTGGAAATAGGGCCTTCTCTTAACGGAATATTCTATAAGCAGACAGTATTTCCTGAGGATATGCATGAGGTTCTAACTCCTCGAATCCAGATGAAAAATCTGTGTATTTGAACTCAAAGCAGGAGTGCCATCAAAAACAGTTGATTTTATTTCTGAAATATATATTAGTGTTAATGGACTGATGAGGCCAGTAAAAGATATGTCACAAAAATCCTAAAATCCCATCAAATACTCTTTTCCTAGGTCAAAGTTTCTCTGAGTTTCTCTATCTTGGCACCATTGACACTCTGGCCCAGATAATGCTTTGTTTGTTCCAGATAGCGGTGGATAGAAGGGACAGGAGTGGGAAGGGTGCAGCCCTATGCTTTGTAGGATGTTTAGCAGCACCCTTGGCCTCTACCCAATAGATGGCAATAGCATCTCCCAGTTGTGAGGACCAAAAGAGTCTCCACACGTTGTCAAATGTCTCCTGGGGAGCAAAATCACCTGTGGTTTAGAGGCAGGAGTTTAATGACTCTTTAATATCAGCTTGTATTTCAACCTTCTACCTTACATTTGGTTTTCCTTCAAGATGGAGAAAAATTCTCTCAACATCTCAGTAAGAAGATTGAACGGTATCAAACTGTGCAGGCTGTGCCAAAAAAAAAACCCTATTTTAAGTGCATTGGCTATAAAGAATCCAAGGGGGAAGCCATGTTTAATTGCATATGAGTAGTAAGTTAGAGTAAATTCACACTATATACTGCTGGTGATGTTTATTTTTCTTTTAAATTAGATATCACCTTCATCACCAGGAGATATTAAATTGGGTATCAAGAAAATAGACTACACAAGGGATGAGCATGTAATAAACAAAACATCATTTTATTTTCAAAATTAGGTCTAAACTATTTCCATCTTAATTCACTGAAGCATAATTTGCAAAAATTCAAATTAAACAAAATGACTAATATTGAATCACTGTGCTCCCAAAACATAACATAAACTTTAACTTCTTTATTCTTGTTCCTCTTCTCCTAAACTTGTTCTTGTTTTAAAAGGTATCCCAGGGCCGGGCGCGGTGGCTGAAGCCTGTAATCCCAGCACTTTGGGAGGCCGAGA
>NW_012114489.1:8176708-8209657 GCF_000951035.1 Colobus angolensis palliatus | reverse complement strand
AAAGAAACATAGACTCTGATATAGTAATAATGAAAACACAGTTTCAGCATTGGTCAGATCTTCCAGACCAAAAATCAAGACAGAAACATCAAACTTAAACTGCATTATAGAACAAATGGACCTGATACACGTTTACAGAACATTTCATCCACAGCTGCAAAATACACATTATTTTCCTAACTACATGGATCATCCTCAAGCATAGACAATATGTTAGGTCACAAAGCAAGTCTGAAAACTTTCAAAAAAATGAAATAATATCAATCCTCTTCTCTAACCACAGTGGAATAAAACTAGAAATGAATAACAGGAGGAATTTTAGAAATTATATAAACACATGGAAATTAAAGAATATGTTCCTTAATGAGTAGTGGGTCAATAAAGAAATTAAGAAGGAAATTGAAAAATTCCAGAAACAAGTGATAATGGAAACAGAAAACATATCAAGACGTATGGGATACAGTGAAAGCAGTACTAAAAGGGAAGTTTGTAGTTACAAGTGCCTAGATCAAAAAAAAAAAAAGAAGAAAAGAAAAACTTCAAATAAACAACTTAATGATGCATTTTAAACAATTAGAAAAACAAGAGCAAACCAAACCCACAATTGGTAGAGGAAAAGAAATGATAAGGATTAAAGTAGAAATAAATGAGTTTAAAATGAAGAAAATAATTCAAAAGGCCAACAAAACAGTTGGTTTTCGGGAACGATAAACAAAATTCACAAACCTTTAGCCAGACTAGGGAAAAAGAGAGACGACCCATCCCAAATAAACAAAATCAAGGATGAAAAAGGAGACATTACAACCAATCCTGCAAAAATTCAAAGGATCATTAGTGACTACTATAAGCACCTATATGCTAATAAATTGGAAAATGTGGAAGACATGGATAAATTCTCAGACACTTACAAACTATCAAGATTGAACCATGAAGAAATCCAAAACCGGAACAGGCCATTAACAAGTAATGAGTTTTAACTGTAATAAAAATTCTTCTGGCAAGAAAAAACTTGGGACTTGGTGGCTTCACTGCTGAACTCCATTAAATGTTTAAAGAACTAATATAAATACTAATCAAACTATTTTACAAAACAGGGGATGAGGGAATACTTCCTATCTCATTTTATAAGATCAATATTACCCTGATACCAAAACCAGACAAAAACACATCAAAAAAAAGAGAAAACTATAGGCCAATGTTCTGATGAGCACTGATGTAAAAATCCTCCACAAAATAATAGCAAACTGAATTCAGTGACACAATAAAGCTATTATTCATCATGACAGAGTCAGATTTATTTCAGGGATGTAAGGGTGGGTTGATATACACAAATCAATCAACGTGATACATCACATTAAACAGAATTAAGGACAAAAGCTATATGATCATTTCAATGGATGCTGACAACACACTTGCTAAAATTCAACATCCCTTCATGATAAAAACTCTCAAAAAAAACTAGATATTGAAGGAACATGCCTCGACATAATGAAAGCCATAAATGACAGATCCATAGCTAATGTCATGCTGAAGGGAGAAAAGTTGAAAGCTTTTCATCTAAGATAGGGAACACATCAAGGATGTCCACTTTCATCACTGTTATTCAACATCCTACTGGAAGTCCTAGCCAGAACAATGAGACAAGAGAAAAAAAAATTAAAGATATCCAATTTGGAAAGGAAGAAGTCAGATTATTTTTATTGGCAGATGATATGGTCTTATATTTGGAAAAACCTTAAAAGTCCACCGAAAGCTATTAGAACTGATAAATAAATTCAGTAAAGTTGCAGGATACAAAGTCAACATAAAAACATAAGAAGCATTGCTAGATACCAATAGTGAAAAATCAGAAAAAGAAATCAAGACAACAATACCATTTACAATAGCTACAAATAAAATAAAATACCTAGGAATTAACCAAAGAAGAGAAAGGTCTCTACAATGAAAACTGTAAAATATTGATGCAAGAAATTGAAGAGGACACACATTACAAAATGGAAAGATATTCAATGTTTTTGGATTGGAAGAATCAATATTGTTAAAATGTCAATACAACCCAAAGCAATCTACGGATTCCATGCAATCCCTATCAAAATACCGATGACAGAAAAAAAAAAATCCTAATTTTTTTTTTGAATTACAAAACACCCAGAATAGTCAAAGCTATCCTAAGCAAAAACAACAAAACTGGAGGAATCACATTATAGGCTTTCAAATTACACTGCAGAGCTATAATAAACAAAATAGCATGATATGGGCATAAAAACTGACACATAGACCTATGGAACATTAAAATAGAGAACCCAGAAATGAAACCATACATCTACAGTGAACTCATTTTTGACAAAGGTGCCAGGAACACACACTGGGGAAAGGACCGTCTCTTGACGCTGCTGGGAAAACTGAATATCTATATGTAGAAGAATGAAACTAGACTTTTGTCTCTCACCATACACAAAATTCTAATTAAAATTGATTAAAGTGTTAAATCTAAGACCTCAAACAATGAAACTACCTCAACAAAGTATTGGGAAAACTCTCCAGGACATTGGACTAGGCAAAGATTTCTTGAGAAATACCTCACCCTCACAAGCACAGGCAACCAAAGCAAAAATGGACAAATGGGATCACATCGAATGTAAAAGCTACTGCACAGCAAAGGAAACAATCCACAAAGTGAAGACACAGCCCACAGAATGGGAGTGAATATTTGTAAACCACACATCCGATAAGGAATTAATAACCAGAATATGTAAGGGAGTTTAACAACTCTCTATGAAAAAGTCTAATAATGGGATTAAAAATAGGCAAAAGATCTGAATAGACATTTCTGAAAAGAAGATATACAAATGGCAAACTGGTATATGACAATTTGCTTGACATCATTGATCACCAGATAAATGCAAATGAAAATTGCAACGAGATATCATCTCACCCCGTTTAAAATGGGTTTTATCAAAGAGTCAGACAATAACAAATGCTGGCAAAGATGTGGAGTCAAGGGAACCCTTGTAACTGTTGGTGGGAATGTAAATTAGTATAATCAGTATGGATAACAATTTGGAGTTTACTCAAAAAACTAAAAATAGAGATACTATACAATGCAGCAATCCCATTTCTAAGTATATTTCCAAAAGAATGGAAATCAGTATATCAAAGAGATATCTGTACACCTATGTTTGCTGCAGCGCTGTTCACAATAGCCAAAATTTGGAAGCAACCTGTGTCCATCAACAGATGAACGGATAAAGAAAATGTAGTACATAGACACAATGGAGTACTACTCAGCCATAGAAAATAATGAGCTCCTGTCATTTGCCACAACATGGATAGAACTGGAGGTCATTATGTTAAGTGAAGTGAAATAAGCTAGACACAGAAAGACAAACTTTGCATGTTCTCACTTATTTGTGGGAGACAAAAATAAAATAATTGAACTCATGGACATAGAAAGTAGAAGGACGGTTACCAGAAGCTGGGAAGGGTAGTGGATTGGGGAAGTAGAGAGGGCTAATGGGTATAAAAAAGTAGTTAGAAAATATGAATAAGACCAATTATTTGCTAGCACAACAGAGTGACTGTAGTCAAAAATAATTTACTTGTACATTTTAAAATAACTAAAAGAATATAATTGGATTGTTTGTAACACAAAGATAAATGCTTGAGGAGATGGATACCCCATTTACTCTGGTGTGATTATTATGCATTGCATGCCTGCATTAAAATATCTCATGTACACCATGAATATATACACCTACTATATACCCACAAAAATTAAAATTAAAAATGAATGGAAACGTGTGATGTTTTAAGTAATGACAGTATAACCTAGCAATAGTGCTCATAGAGCTGTCTCACAACAAAATAAAGATAAATGTCTTGTTTGAATTTCCAAGGATCATTACCCCCAAAAGAAAACATAAATTTAGCCCTGCTTTTGTGACAAAGCAATCATTGCATTCACATAAGTTTGTTCTTGAGAGTCTGACAGGGTATAAAGGTCATGAATAGACCCAAAAGTCAAAAACACTGGAGGGTGATAATTGAATGATTTGTACACACACGTACGGATTGGTATCATTTTTCTATTCAATCTGAGAACAGAAAAAAATCATAGAATATTTTATTTGGGGAAGACAATGCTGAGTACAAAAGCAACTTCTATTTAAATTTGTTGCTGCTCACTTTTGGAACATTCTAAAAATCTAAACTTCAATAAACCTTAATATTTAAGGTTTTAAATATTAAGACAATATTTAACCCATAATATTGTCTTCCTCTATCAAAAGATGAAACCCTCGGCTGGGCACGGTGGCTCATGCCTGTAATCCCAGCACTTTGGGAGGCTGAGGTGGGCGGATCACCTGAGGTCAGGAGTTCGAGACCAGCCTGACCAACATAGAGAAACCCAGTCTCTACTAAAAATAAAGTTAGCCGGGAATGGTGGTGGGCACCTGTAATCCCAGCTACTCAGGAGGCTGAGGCAGGAGAATCGCTTGAACCCAGGAGGCGGTGGTTGCGGTGAGCCCAGATCACGCCATTGCACTCCAGCCTGGGCAACAAGAGTGAAACTCCGTCTAAAATAAATAAATAAATAAATAAAATTTTTTAAAAAGATGAAGACGAAATCCCCAGGTAATAGAGACATAGGTAAGCATATAGTCCCATAGTCCTCCAAGAAAACATAAACTACCCATTATCTGAGTGGGACCTCTCTTTCCAGAACAGTGAGATTCTTTAAAAACCCACATGAAACTGTATTTTTTTTGTTTTGTTTGAGGTTTTGAATCCTCTCCTGAGTAATCTTCAGATGTACTAAAAAGTCCTTTGTGTTTCTCATGCCAGCTTCTGAAACCTCCCAGAATGCCCTTCCCTCCTTCAACTGCTGCTGCAGTGTGACTGTTGCCACTACCTTCACGCCACGTATTCTGATGGCTACGCTTGGTCACTCTTGCTCTGTGTTGCCTGGGTGATACAGAAACATACTTCTTAAAGTACTTTAAAAATACTTCTTAAAACTAAAAATATGTTGACGTAAGGTTTTATACTATTACTCTATAGCCTATTGGATCGTCTGTGATCCTTTGTGAATCTGTCCCATTCAAGAAACTACAAAATGGAGCATCTGTGTGTCAAAAATGGATGCCACAACAGATGAGAAGGGGTTTTGATAAGGAGATTCATGGCAGAATGATTATATGTCTCAGAGCATGACTTTCCACCTGATGACTAGAAAAGTTACCCCAGATTACATGGATTGAGGGAAACGTCTACAGAAAGCACTGACTAAATGGCATGGGATTCTTCAGAAAAGCTAAATTTGAGCCTTGCACTTCCACTAAGCTCAACCTCATATTAAAGGTAGAGATTGAAGAGAAACTCAGATAGTTATGGGGATCAAAGAACATAGAAAACCTGGATTTCCTTTTCCAAGTGACTCTAGAAAGGGTGCAAGACTGTACAGATTCAGAAATGGATGAACTGAGTACCTAGGCAAATTGGACTGAGAAAATCACAGAGTAAATTTGCACCAAAGAGTGGAAAAGAAAAAAAGATAAAGTCCATGCATCCATAAGTGGCATAGAAAGAACTAAACTAAAAGTGGCTTATAGTTGGGAATAGGACTTGGCTATGACACGTGGAATAGATGAACAAACGAGAACAAGGGTATGTTGGAAGATGACAGTGTGCATGGATTACTCAAGACCGCATCCCTTTCCTGTTCCTTGACAGTCTATAATCTCCCTGCAATGAAATTGAACCCTGAAGGAAAGTCAGAAATGAGAGAGAAAGTGATTGGGTTAAGGTAAATTTCTAATATCACATAGAAATTAAATAAATAAATAACCAAGAGTTATTCATGTTTCCTTTCCAGCAAACATGAATACGTGGACTGGGAGTTTTACCAGCTACATATGCTTCATCACTAAACAGGTTAGTTTAACACAAGAAGACTGCAAAGTTGCAAAATAATAATAGTCAGCTTCACGTACATCCATGTCCTTATTTCTAAAGCAGAAAACAGGGTCTTCAGATTGGCATCAAACTAAGGAAACTTTAAGGAATAATTCTTTAGCCACAGTTTTGAAGGGTAAGAATTTTCTAGTTATGTCTGTGTATTAATAGTGCCTAAGTATACATAATTAATTTATAGTCTCCATTTGTAAAATTATTTCATAGCGTATAATACAGATGCACTATATCTCTTGTTTCCCACTCGCAGATTCAAATTTTCACAAAGCATGAGAACTTTTGCAGTAGCTAGTGTGGAAAGAGCTTTGCAGTTACAACATCAAATAATGGGGTTATTACAAAAGTTTTTAGCAGATATGATTAACTGAAAGACTGATTTAGGTAGGCCTTCATTCCAGTTTGGAGTAGGGTTTAGTGTAGCCATAATCCATTTGTTAAATTACCTCACTGTCCCCCATTCTGGGTTAGCTGTCTTCATAATACATGTCCAATAAATCTGTGCTTCTTCTCATCAGAGTAATTATTTAATAAGAGTCTGCACCCCACACTAGACTATAATTCCATCAGAGGAGGGACCTTGTCTACTTTTTCTCACCCTGGCAGCTCCAACCCTAGCATAGCAAATATTTGCTAGAAGAATTAGTGCGTGCCTCAACTGTTCATTTTACCAGTTTGCTTTTGAAATATAGTACTTGGAAAGAAATTCTTCTACCTCCTCTTCTTCCCCTATTCTGCACTATTTTATCTAATGATACCAAACTAATTACACAAACTTTTTGTTTTCCTGACTTATATTCTACCTCTAAGCTAAGAAGTCAATATAATCAGAATAAGACAAATGTCTTGTGTCCCTGTCAATGCCAGTTATAAGTCTCTGGAAGCAGCCCCATATCTTATGGCTCCCTCAGGTGTCTTATTAATATGGTCATTTAGTGGTGGCACCCATGAAGGAGTTTTGAATTTTAATGGTCATCTCAAGGTGGTAGGGCAGAGTACAAACTCTATGGCTTGTCTTAGAAAGGGACAAGAGTTCCCTGAGGGTCCAGATCTGATATTCAGAATTACTCCTGTCTGGCTAGCTATTGAGCTAAGAACAGATTCATCCAACCCGATATACTGTAACATCTTTATGGTAGTGTGTCTACAGAAATTCCTCCTAGAGTGATCTCCCTATAATAATGCAGTGGAAGAGGCTGTGCCAGCTCTTATACAATGCTAAAAACAACCATTAGAAAGGCAAGAAACACATAGCAATATCCTGAAGAACCAAAGATTGCATTTGTCTGATTTCCTGAATCTAGTAAAAACATGGCATTACCAGAGGAACTGGATTGAGTTGGTTGGTCAGTTCAGGCATAAAAAAAACAAAACCCAAAACCAATGTGACTGTTTTGCTTTTCCTACTAAATTGCCTCAATGCACCAGATGTTTAGGTGTCATATGAAAATGTATATTCTAAAGGTTGTCAATTGTATTCCAAGCCCTATGCCTCTGATTTCTTTTTTTAACAGAGTTGCTCAGCTGTTTACTGAAATAACCAAAACGACTGACTAGGTGTTGTGTAAATGAATATATGTATATATTTGTATATATCAATCTCTAGTTCTCTATATTTATATATGTCTCTATATATGTATATCTATATATAATCTCTCCCCAAAACGAGTTATGATTTAATTACTAGCCCCATGCCTTCCTTCCAATTACCTCCAGGCTGCTAATGATTCCATCAGGGATTTTTACGATTCCTGTGTGGACCATTTAGAGAATACTACTGTGGCCTTTTAAACATCTCGTTCCACTGCTCTCTAGCAACTTACCAGGAGCATGGCAAAACTTTGAAGGGCAGCTGGGCAACACTACCTACATTCCAAGTGTTAATGTAATATCTACGTAATTTAATCTTCTCATTCTAAATACCAAACCCCGTTTCCAGAAGTTAATTGATTTTTCTTTCTTTTTTGTTTTTCTTTTTTTAATTTAAATATATTAACAGATCTTAACGTGCATTTTGATTTTCTCACTTTTGGCAAGGTCTACATTTCAATTATCATTATTTGGGCTCACCACAGGATTTGTATATTTTAAAGATTACCTTAATTAGCTCTCAAGCAAAAAAATAAGTTTTATTCTCATCAAAAGTATTATCAGCAAGCATATCCAAATGACTTTCAGACAGTTTCAGGGCATTTGCAATTCAGAGTACAGCCAAGATCATTGTGCTTTTTGTTAATTTACTCAATTTATAAGACCAAAGATAATTTAGATATAAATACACAGACTTAAAATCTCTCTCTCTCAACATTGGGCTTAGCTCTAGAATGGCTCTAAGCCAATCTTTTGAGGCTCAACTGTCATTAAGAGAAAAATGGGGTCACTCTAACCTCCTACCATAAAAAGCCACTTGAACTTTAGCTCTCTAAAAAGTCCTTTTCCTGACTTAATTATTTGGGGCTTCCTTGGGGATGTCGCCTGAACGCTCCAGCATCAGTGTGGCAACATAGAAATACATCTCTTCCCTGCGGTGATGCCAGCTGCTGAAACCTCCCAGAATGTCCTCTCACTCAACTGTTGCCACTGTGTGACCGTTACCACTACCTTCCTGCTGCCAACTCTGATGACCATGCCTCATAGCCCTTGCTATGCGTTGCCTGGCTGTGGCATGTGCTAATGCTCCCCTAACCCTGAAGAAACACTGGTGACTGTGGATTCCAGGTAATGCTGAAGTGTAGCCCCTCTGCTGGCACAGCAGGGAATCATCTCAACCTGTAGCTTTGTATCATGTTTCATTACCAAGTAGTGCTTCCTGTGCTGCTCCTGATGCCTCACTGAGATTTTTGTGAGAAAACTTCACTTTCAGGTTTTATCAACTGAAATCTCTTGTATTAGTCCATTCTCGCACTGCTATACAGAAATACCTGGAATTGGGAAATTTATAAAAAGAGGTTCAACTGACTCTTGGATCCACAGGCTGTATAGGAAGCATGGCTGGGAGGCCTCAGGAAACCTTCAATCATGGTGGAAGGAGAAGAAGGCATGTCTTACATGGCAGGAGGAAGAGGAAGAGAGAGAGGGGGGAGGTGCCACACACTTTCAAACAACCAGATCTCGTGAGAACTCACTTACTATCACAAGAAGAGCAAGAGGGAAATCTACCCCGATAATCCAATCACCTCCCACCAGGCCCCTCCTCCAACACTGAGGATTACAATTAGACATAAGATTTGAGTGGGGACACAAATCCAGACCATATCACCTCTCTTTGCTAGGGTTCAGATATCTATTTAAGGGGAGCAATAGGCATTGTGATCCGACCCAAGCACCTTTCTCTCTAATAGTGGGAATATCTATGGCAAAGCAAGCCTGTGTCCCCAGCTCTCTCTTTACATAGGATCTTCTGTTTTCCATGAAACATCTCAGGTATTCATAGAGATACATCTTAAGGATTTTCCTCTAAGGATATACTTTAATATTGCATATGCCACTCCAGAATGGCAAAGCCAACAGACTTAGGCTCAATATACAACCTGCTTTACACTGTAGAAATTTTGGAATATTTAAACTACATTACATTATCGTGCATGTGTGTATATGCAAGATATCAGCTTAAGAGTTATGTGCGTGTGTTTGCAACATATTAGCATGAGAGGTAGGCACAGCATATTAACTCAAAGAATGGATTCTGGAGCCAGATTGCTTGGAATCAAATCTTAGCTCTGTTACTTGCTAGCTCTGGGAACCTGAGCAAGTAACGTAGCCTGTTTGTGCCACATGATTCTTATCTTTTAAAGTGTAAATATTAATAGTGCCCTCCTCCCAGGGTTGTAAAGTGATTAGACAAACTAATCCATGAAAGTTGCTTTAAACAGCACCTTACACATAATAAGTGATATGTGAATGTTTGCTATGATGATAGTAATTGTTCTCTGAGCAGTGCAGTTATTCTTTCCAGCCATCTAGGTGGTAGGGACACAGATGTGACTGAAGCAGACAAGGACCTTGACTTCACAGAGAGGGTATAACAATAAACAAATACATACATATAATTTAAGGAAGTAATAAATGCAGAGAAAGAAAATAATTAAAAGTGAAAAGGTAAAGAAAAAAGAAAAAGGAACACAAAGATTTAAAGGGATAATTTTGAAGCTGTAGTCAACAACGTCATATTCTGTTTTCAAAGAAACAATACATTTTTGTTGCATGTCATTACTTTTTACAATTAGATGAGTTTGAAAGTATCGATAAAACCCAGCTAAAGAGTAGTTTTAATTTCTTCATTAGGTCACCCTGGAATATTACTGATCTGGCAATAAGATCATTGGGTTGTTTTTCCTTTTTTGGTATAGTTCAGATAGCACAGAAAAATCAATTTTATAGAAATATTTATAGTGTTTTTAGGAAGATCTGGGATTTTTATATGGATTCCATATTTATTTCATTTTTTACCTACATTTTTAAAAAATATTTTTTGCTTCTCTTGAAGATTCAAAGCACAGTGCTGAAAACTAGAACCATCTGTCCATACACTTCTGTGCTGAGAACTGAAACCACCTCTCCCCACACAGCTTACTGTTTCCATTAGGAGTTGACAAACTACAGCCAAATCTTGCTCACTGCCTGCTTTTCGTAAATGAAGCTTGAAATCCAGCCATGCCCATTTGTTTTTGTATGATCTATGGCTCTTTTTGCACTACAATAGCGGAGCTGAATAGTTGCAACAGAGATCCAATAGCCTAAAAGACTAAACATTTTTACTATCTGGCCCTGTATAGACTTCTTGTCTATATCAGGATTTCTTAGCTTTGGCTCTATTGACATTGGGCTGGATAATTGTGCAGGTTGTCCTCTGCTGGATAATTTTTTGTTGTGGAGGTTGTCCTCTACATTGCATGGCTTAGTTACATCCCTGGCTGGCCTCTATCTACAAGATGCCAGTAGCACCCCACTCTCCAGGTTGTGACAATGGAAAATGTCCCCCAACTTTGCCAAATGTCCTCTGGGAGGCAAAACAGTCACAGTTGAGAACCACTGACATGACTTTAACATTCAGTTGTCTACATTAGCATCACTTTATTATTCTAGGAGACTCTTGCCCAGGCAACTAATTGTATTATTCATTATAGGAACTTCCCTAAAGCCTCACCAACTCTTCAGTGAAAAACATTAACAGTCAGCTGATGTCCTCACCTTGCTGTACTTCCAATTTTAATTAATGTATCATGATCCTTACTTAATCAAGCCCTGCATTCAGAAAACATCTTAAACCAAATTTATAATTCTCAACAAAAATCCAACCTCATTCTTCCCCCTGTGAGACAAGACCGAAACTCTGTCAAGGTGATGATCTTTCCTATCATGTTGAACAATAGATTTTGATGTGGCTTTCAAGAGGCTGTACTGGTAATATTTGGGGTGCCAGGATTTGATAGTACATTGCAAGCACTAAAATTTCAATGCCTTACACATATAAAAGAGACTTTTCTTAAAGTAATTGATTTTTAAATTTCATTTGTACAAACTTACGGGGTAAGTGAAAAATTTTGAAAAATTTTGTTACATGTTTATAACATGTAGTGATCAAGTCAGGGTATTTAGGGTATCCATTTTTAATTCAACCAATGATACTTGAGGCATTCATTTCACTTACTAAACCCTGTGTTGAATCTAAACTATTTCTTTTATGTGTTGGGTTTGTAAGTACCTTTTGTATTATTGATTTTGGAAGATTTAGAGTGAATCTGGAAAAGTACAGATGCCTTATTTCCAAATAAAACATTTTGATGTTATTGGGATTTGACCAACTAAGTATAATTAAACATATTTCAGAGTAAGTTATCTGTATATTGAATTGGCATACACCCTAACAAAGAGGGAGTTATCGAGTTCTACTTGGGAAAATTGTCTTGCCATTGAGTATATAAAAAAGACAAAAAAATCTGGGCTAGGCACAGTGGCTCATGCCTGTAATCCCAGCACTTTGGGAGGCAAAGGCAGGTGGATTGCCTGAGGTCAGGAGTTCAAGACCAGCCTGGCCAACATAGTGAAACCCCATCTCAACTAAAAAGACAAAAAATTAACTGGGCATGGTGGCACATGCCTGTAATCCCAGTTACTCTGGAGGCTGAGGCGGGAGAATCGCTTGAACCTGGGAGGCAGAGGTTGCAGTTAGCTGAGAGCGCACCATTGTACTCTAGCCTGGGCAACAAGAGCGAAACTCCATCAGAAAAAAAAAGATGTAAAAAAAAAAAAAAGACAAAAAATATTTTCAGTGATTGGGAAAACACATGAGTCTATCTCCCATCCAAATGACAGTGCGCTAACTGCACAAATTGTTTGTAGAGCATGTGTGTTTGAACAATATGAAATCTGGGCATCTTGAAAAAAGAACAGGATAACAGCGATGTTCAGGGAGCAAAGGAGGTAACCTTGAACTGGCCGCCGGTGAGCCGGACGGAACAGAGCCATATTTCTTCTCTTTTTAAAAGCAAATAGGAGAAATAGTGCTGAATTCTTTTTCTCAGCAAGGAACATCCCTGAGAAAGAGAATGCGCTCTGAGGGTAGGCCTATAAACGACCCCCCTGGAGGCGTGCCATCTTTTACGGTTGAAGCCGAAGGGATGAAATAAGCCCCAGTCTCCTGTAGCGCTCCCAGGCTTATTAGGATGAGGAAATTTCAGCCTAATAAATTTTGGTCAGACAGGTTGTCTGCTCTCAAACCCTGTTTCCTGATAAGATGTTATCAATGACAATGCATGCCCAAAATTTCATTAGCAATTTTAATTTTAATTTTAACGCCATCCTGTGATCTCATCCTGCACTTGCTTTGTGATATTTTATTACCTTGTGAAGTATGTGATCTCTGTGTTGGTACCAGAAACTGAGGTAATTGCAGGAGTTGCTGATGGCTTCGCAAATATTGACCCTGTCACTTGGGTTAAGACCACCTAAAGTACTACTATTGTAAATTTCATATTAATCCTTGTGTGCTTATTCTGTCTGCTGTTGGTCTGCAGGTATACCCAACAGTTCCAAAGAGGCAGTGACCATTGCGAACGAGCCATGATGACAATGGTGGTTTTGTTGAAAAGAAAAGGGGGAAATGTGGGGAAAAGAGAGATCAGACAGTTACTGTGTCTATATAGAAAGAAGTAGACATAAGAGACTCCATTTTGTTCTGTATTTGAGATGCTGTTAATCTGTGACCCTACCCCCAACCTTGTCCTTGCAAGAGACATGCGCTGTGGTGACTCAAGGTTTAAAGGACTTTGGGCTGTGCAGGGTGTGCTTTGTTAAACAAGTGCCTGAAGGCAGTATGCTGGTTAAAAGTCATCACCATTCTCTTAATCTCAAGTAACCAGGGACACGTACACTGCCAAAGGTCACAGGGACCTCTGCCTAGGAAAGCTAGGTATTGGAAGGAAAAGACCTAATCGTCCCCCAACCTGACACCCGTGAAGGGTCTGTGCTGAGGAGGACTAGTACAAGAGGAAAGAAGGCCTCTTGGCGGTTGTTGGCCTTTGAGATCGAGAAAAGCATCTGTCTCCTGCCCGTCCCTGGGCAATGGAACATCTCGGTGTATAACCCGATTGTATGTTCTGTTTACTGAGAAAGGAGAAAACTGCCTTAGGGCAAAAGGTGGGACCTGCTAGTGCAATGCTGTTCTTTATGCACTAAAAAGGTTTATGGAGATGTTTACATATGCATATCAAGGCACAGCACTTTTCCTTTAAACTTTGAGTCACCACAGCACATGTCTCTTGCAGTCTGATCTCTCTTTTCCCCACAGTGACTTCATAAAAAAATGGTTAGAGAGCTGGGCGCGGTGGCTCACACATGTAATCCTAGCACTTTGGGAGGCTAAGGTGGGGCAGATCACCTGAGGTCGGGAGTTCAAGACTAGCCTGGCCAACATGGTGAAACCCCGTCTCTACTAAAAATACAAAATTTAGCCAGGCATGGTGGTGTGTGCCTGTAATCCTAACTACTTGGGAGGCTGAGGCGGGAGAATCGCTTGAACCTGGGAGGCTGAGGTTATAGTGAGCTGAGATTGTGTCACTGTACTCCATCTAAAAAAAAAAAAAAAAGCCAGAGAGAGACCTTTTGCCCCTTCCACCATGCGAGGACACAGTGAGAAGGCATTGTCTATGAGGAATGTGCTCAGACATCAAATTTGCCAGCACTTTGATCTTGGACTTGTCAGCCTCTAGAACTGAGAGAAATTTCTGTTGTTTATAAGGCACTCAGTCTGTGGTATTCTATTATAGTAGCAGAAATGGACTAAGACAAGTTACCAGCCATGTTTGCCACATCCCTCTAGTTCTGTAGATCGATCCTTGAATCTACTCTTGTTCTTAGGTCCATTGATCTTAATTTTAGTACTGGAATCTTACTCCTTCTTCCTTTTAGGGACTTTTGGTCTTTCTCTGCTCAAGGATTATTCTTTTCCAAAGATTACCATGATCTCATCTTCCTTTCCACTCCCCACATCTCATCTAACCCCACACATACTCATCCATGGAACTGACCATTCAAAGCAATTGGAAATATGGCACAGCAGCTAGTATTTCATGGTTGATGGGTCTAGTAGAAAACAGGTACTCGTTTAATATTTAAGATTCAAGGTTGCTAATAATAATAATAACTAACTTGATTGGAAAACATATTTTCCAAAGAAAGAGGATGTTGAAGTTTAGAGGACATATGAGTAGCTAAGAAATTCATTTCCCAAATGATTAGCATGGTGGCTTGCTCAAATCTTGAGATCACAAGAAATTAATACATAAGACACACTTACTTATCTCTGGGATATGGTACTATTGGGACTGATTTCTGCCTGTTAGAAATGATCAGTAATTATGAAGACAATGCAAAATCAAATAAAGAAACTTTAAAAAATTGCCCTAAAGGGGCATATGTAAGAGACATAATTAACTTTTTAACTATAAATGAAAATCTATGGCAGAAAGTTGCCATGAAATATATAAATTTTATATTCTTGATATTTTAGTATCTACCTTTTATTTTTGATATCTCAAAATATCCTTTATACCAGACCTTCTCCATATAGCCTATTTGTATTCTTTTTTCTGATCTTATTCTATCCCCCATATCATCACTGCTGTGAAAGTCTGATTATGTCACTCTCCTCTTTAAATTCTCCTTTCACAAGTTCCTATAACTTTCAAAAAAGTAGAATGCTTTAGCTTAGTACATAATGATGCTCATGATCTGTCTCTTAAATAGGCTTATCTCCCATTGTTCCCACCCCTTTCACTCTCTGAACATGCAAAGCTACTCCATTTATTTATGCCTTAATTAAATAGTGATATATTGAATACATGCCATGTGCCAGGCACTGGGCTAGGCAACAGTGATCACGACAGGCCCGGGACCTGCTATCCTAGAAGTTACAGACTAGTAAAGGATCTTGTCAAATAAATAGATGGATAGAAAACATTCCCAATCCATATACAAGAGGAGAAGATAGTCAAGGAAGTTGTATTAGTTACCTGCTGCTAAACAATAAACCATCCCCAAACAGGAATTTAAAGCAATTGCAAGCATTTAATATTATTACCTCTCATGACTCTGAGTATGGGCTGCCTCAGCTAGGTAGTTCTCACTCAGGATTTTGCAAGAAGTTTCAGTTACTTCAGTGCCTATGGTGAGATGTCACTCACATGTTGGGGCTTGGAAGTCCTGAGCAGCTGGGAGCTGGAACAACTGGGGCTCCGCATTCCTTTCTCCCATTTGTATGTGTTTGCTTCACCATAGAAGCTTTAAGTAGGCTGAATTTCTTACATGGAGGCTCAGGACTCTGAAAACATGTTTCAAAGGGGAAATGGAGTAAGCTGTGTCACTTTTCATGATCTAGTCTCAGAAGTCACATAGTGTCAGGTCTGCCCTTCTTTATTAATGAGACAGTCGTTAAAGCCTGCTTGGATTCAACAGGAGAGAACACAGACTGCATCTCTCATGAATGAAGGACTGGTAAAGTTCTGAAAAGCATGTGGGTCTGGAAACACTGTGGCAGGGATTTTTAAAAATACCATCTTCCACAGTAGTCTTTCTGGAAGAAGCATCTTGTTGCTTCACACTCCCATACTTTCACAAATGCTGTTCAAACTTCCTCAACTGTCTCTTTTCCTCTTCTTGATTTAACTTACTGATACTCATTTGGTAAAACTTATCTCAAGTCTCTTCCTTTAAAAAGACTTATTTGAACACTCTTCCTCATGTCATTAGACACTCATTGTCACCCCATACTCCTCCTCACACCCTGCTTCCTTTACGTGTTGTGCATAATCCTAAGCCTGTTATCACAGTATGTTGTGGTAGATGATTTCTTGACTCTGTCACTGAGCCCTAAACTTCTTGAAGGCATAAATCTTAGTTCAGTTTTCCATCTTCATGAGCTGGCATAGTACTTGTTACATGGTAGGTACTTAATTGAACTAATGTGAAGGGAAATCACATTGCTTAGGAGAATCTACAGCTATGTATAGGAATGTTTGTTATACTTTTTTTTGCTATGATTTAAGGAGATCTAGATATATCATGGGAATAACAAATATAAAGAAAGAGAGAAAAAAGGAAGGAAGGAAGGAAGGAAGGAAGGAAGGAAATAAGAGGTCTAGCCTTCTATGCCAAAATTAAATATACTTATTCTGATTTATGAGACTGTCATTTTACATAAAATCTGTGGCTAGAATAAATGAACATGTATTGGTAAGCTGTTAATTATTTTCTAGCCAAAAGGAGAAGAAAAGGAACTTTAGTGAGCTCTATCATGTGTCAGGTACTTAATGTAAGCATGTTCACAACAAAGATAAGAGTATTTCCTGTCTTTTGCAGATGAGGAATCTAAGACTCACAGCTTTCACGTAATTGTTCTAAAACACCATATGTACTCAATGAATGCTATTTATTATAGCCCTACTATTTATAAATGATGGAACCAGAATTGTCTGAGTATAAAACTCTTACTTTCTCCCATATTATGTGCTGAGTAAGTTTCCATAGCTATTAACATCTATTCTCAAATGTTGCTAGATTTCCGTGATGCCAATGTTTACCTATTTATGGATACCCTCTAAGTTTTCCAAGAAAATAATTGCCATAGACGTATACACTGTAATAGACTATCTCATGTGTTTTTGTTTGTATCTTACTCGTTCTCTTAGATTTTTAGGAGCTAGAGTAGAAGAAAAAATGCTTGAGTGGAAATACTGAAAAGATTCTACAACCCTAATTACAGATTTAAAATCTCTGACAATACAATCACATATGCAATTCTGTCATTCTTCTTAAGTGTTACCACAGGCATTCTGGTCTAGCATCACTATCTTTCAACTATTTCAAATATCTGGTGACTTTCAACAGGAATTACAAGCATACCTCAGAGCTATTTAAGGTTCAGTTCTTGACAACTGCAATAAAGCAAGTATCGCAATAAAGTGAGTCACATGAATTTTTCAGTTTCCCGATGCATGTTAAAGTTATGTTTATAATACACTTTCTTCTATTAAGTGTGTGATAGCATTAAATTTAAAAATAATGTACATACCTTAATTTAAAATACTTTATCGCTTAAAAATGATAATAATCGTCTGAGTTTTCAATGAGTCATAATCGTTTTGCTCATGGAGTTTCTTGCCTCAATGTCAATAGCTGCCAACTGATCAGGGTGGTGGTTGCTGAAAGCTGGGGTGGCTGTGGCAATTTCTGAATATAAGACCACAGTGAAGTTTGCCACACAGATTGGCTCCTCCTTTCATGAAAGAGTTATCTGTAGGCAGTGATGCTGCTCGATAACATTTTACATGCAGTAGAACTTGTCTCAAAATTGGAGTCAATCTTCTGCTCTTACTGCTTTATCCACTAAGTTTATAGAATATTCTACATCCTTTGCTTTCATTTGAACAATGTTCACAGCATCTTCACCAGAAGTAGATTTTATCTCAAGAAAGTATTGAACTCCTCAAATTCATTCATGAGAGTTGGAATCAACTTTTTTCCAAATTCCTGTTAATGTGGATATTTTGAGCTCTTCCCATAAATCACAGATATTCTTAATGGCATCTAGAATGATGAATCCTTTCCAGAAGGTTTTCAATTTCCTTTGCCTAGATCCATCAACAAAATCACTATATATGGCAGTTATAGCTCTTTAAAATGTGTTTCTTAAATAATAAGATTTGAAAGTCACAATTACTCCTTGATCCATGGGTTGCAGAATGGATGTTGTGTTGGCAGACATGAAAACAGCATGAATTTCTTTGTATGTTTTTATCCATGCTCTTGGGTGACCAGGTACATTGCCAACAAGCAGCAATATTTTGAAAAGAATTTTTTTTTCTGAGCAGTAATTCTCAACAGTGGGCTTAAAATATTCCATAAATCGTGCTGTGAACAGATATGCTGTCATTCAGGCTTTGTTGTTCTATTTATAGAGCATACGCAGAGTAGAATTTGCATATTTCTTAAAGGTCCTTGCATTTTCCAGACGGCAAATGAGCATTGGCTTCAACTTAAATTCACCAGTTGCATTCACTCCTAACAATAGAGAAAGCCTCTCCTTTGAAACTTTGAAGCCAGGCACTGACTCCTTCTCTCTAGTTATGAAAGTCTTAGAAGGCATCTTCTTCTAGTAGAAGGGTAGTTAATATAGTTGACCTCTAAACAATGTGGTGGTTGGGGCACTAACACCCCATGCAGTCAAAAGTTCACATATAACTTTTGATTTCCTGCAAGCTTAACTCTAACTGCCTAGTGCTGGCTGGAAGCCTTACTGGTGTCATTAGCAGTTAATTAACACATATTTTGTATGGTGCATTGTATATTGCATTCTTACAATATGCACTGTATACTGCATTCTTACAATAAAGTAAGCTAAAGAAAAGAAAATGTTAAAATTATAAGAAAGATAAAACATATTTACTATTTATTAAGTGGTAGTGGATCATCATAAAGGTCTTCATCCTTATCATCTTCACATTGAGGAGGCTGAAGAGGAGTTGCTCTTGCTATCTCAGGGATGGCAAAGGAGGAAGAAAATCCACATATAAATATATCTGCATAGTTCAAGCCTGTGTTGATCAAGGGTCAACTCTACATTCAAAACCTATTGTTTAATATAGCCACCTTCATCAATTGTCTTAGCTAGATCTTCTAGATAATTTGCTGCAGCTTCTCCATCAGCACTTGCTGTTTTACTTTGTACCTTTATGTTACGGAGATGACTTTTTTTCTTTAAACTCATGAACCAACTTCTGCTAGTCTTAAACTTTTCTTCTGTAGCCTCCTTACCTCTCAGCCTGCATGGGGTTAAAGAGAGTTGGAATCTTGCTATAAATTAGTCTTTGGCCTCAGGGAATGTTGTGGCTGGTTTGATCTTCTATCCAGACCACTAAAACTTTCTCCATATTATCAATAAGGCTGTTTTACTTTCTTATCATTCATATTTTAGAGAGGCACTTTTAATTTCCTTCAAGGAATTTTATTTGCATTTACAACTTGGCCAAATGTTTTGTATAAGAAACCTAGATTTCAGCCTATTTCAGCTTTTGGCATGCCTTCACCACTAAGCTTAATGATGTCTAGCTTTTGATTTAAAGTGAGACACATGTGACTCTTTCTTCCACTCAAACACTCAGAAGCTATTGGAGGGTTATTAATTGGCCTAATTTCAATATTGTTGAAGGGATATGAAGGCCCAAGGAAAGGAAGAGAGACAGGGCAATAGCTGATCAGTGGCACAGTCAGAACACACACAATATTCATCATTCATCAGTAAAGTTCACCAACATATACGGGTGTGGTTCATGATACCCCAAAACAATTACAATAGTAAAATTAAAGATAACTGATCACAGATCATCATAACAGATATAATGATGATGAAAAGGTTTAAAATGTGATAAGTACCATAATGTGACACTAAGATATGAAGAGAGTACATGCTGTTGGAGAAAGGGTACCAATAGACTTGTTCAACACAGGCTTGCCACAAATCTTCAGTCTGTAAAAAAATGCAATATCTGCAGTTCAGTAATCATCCTCCCCTGCCCCCACAGCAACACCAAATTGAACAACTATCCACACACATAAAAGCACCTCCATAAGAAGCAAAATTCAGGTGAGCGATCACAGTACCAGGTCTTAATATCATATTAAAGAAAGATCCACTGAAGAGCATAGGAAAGACAATCTTGCAGCACTTACACCACCCCTCCCTCATCCCTGGCAGTGACTGTGTGGTGCAGAAAAATAATCTGTGTGCTTGGAGGAGGGAGAGCTCAGTGATTGCGAGGCTTCGCATTGGAACTCAGTGCTGTCCTGTCACAGAGGAAAGCAGCATGGGGCAGAATTCAGCCAGCATCCACAGAGAAGGCATTTAGATCAGCCCTAGGCAGAGGTGAATCCTCCATACCAACAGTCTAGGTCACAATGACTGCATTTCCTAGGTAAGCCCTGGTGCTATGCTGGGCTCAAAACCAGTGAATTTGGGGTGCACATGACCTAGCGAGACACGTACTAGAGAGGCCAAGAGAGTGCTTGTGTCACCCCTTCCCAACCCCAGGCAGCGCAGCTCACAGCTCTAGGAGAGACGCTTTCCCTCTGCAGAAGGAGAAAAGAGGAAAGAGTAAAGATGACTTTGTCTTGCAACTTGGATACCAGCTCAGCTACAGTAAGACGGGGTAATAGGCAGAGTTCTGGTAACTTAACCAAAGAAGTGAAAGATTTCTACAATGAAAACTGTAAAATATCAATGCAAGAAATTGAAGAGGACACAAAAAAAGGAAAGATACTCTATGTTCTTGGATTTTAAGAATCAATATTGTTAAATGTCCATACTACCCAAAGCAATCTTTAGATTCAATGCTATCCTTATAAAACTATCAATGACATTCTTCACAGAACTAGGAAAAAAAAATCCTAAAATATATGTGGAACTACAAAAGACCCAGAATAGCCATAGCTGTCCTGTGCAAAAAGAACAAAACTGGAGGAACCACATTACTTGCATTCAAAGAATATTACAGAGCTGTAGTAACCAAAATAGCATGATACTGGCATAAAAGCAGACACATAGACTGTCGCGGGAAGCCAGGGACCCCAAACGGAGAGACCAGCTGGAGCCGAGGCAGAAGAATATAAAATGTGAAGACTTTATGGACATTTATCGCTTTCCTAATAATACTCTTATAATTTCTTATGTCTGTCTTTACTTTAATCTCTTAATCACATTATCTTCGTAAGCTGAGAATGTACATCACCTCAGGACCACTATTGCTATTGTACAAATTGATTGTAAAATACATGTGTTTGAACAATATGAAATCAGTACACCCTGAAAAGAACAGAATAACAGAGATTTTCAGGGAACAAGGGAAGATAACCATAAGGTCTGACTGCCTGCGGGGTTGGGCAGAATAGAGCCATATTTTTCTTCTCACGGAAAGCCTATAGACAGATGTGCGAGTAGGAGAAATATTACTGAATTCTTTCCCAGCAAGGAACAACCCTGGGGAAGGAATGCATTACTGGGAGTAGGTCTATAGATGGCTGCTCTGGGAGTGTCTGTCTTATGCGGTTGCGGTTGAGATAAGAACTGAAAGACACCCTGTCTCCTGCAGTACCCTCAGGCTTACCAGGATTGGGAAATTCCAGCCTGGTAAATTCTAGTCAGACCGGGTCTCTGCTCTGAATCCTGTTTCCTGTTAAGATGTTTATCAAGACAATGCATGCACAGTGGGACATATACCCTCATCAGTAATTCTAATTTTGCCTTTGCCCTGTGATCTTTATACCCCTTTGAAGTATGTGATCCTTGTGACCTACTCCCTGTTCGTACACCCCCTCCCCTTTTAAAATCCCTAATAAAAACTTGCTGCTGTTGCAGCTCGGAGTTGCCATCACAGTTCTACCAATATGTGATGACACCCCCGGAGGACCAGCTGTAAAATTTCTCTGTTTGTACTCTTTCTCTTTATTTCTCAGACCAGCCAACACTTAGGGAAAATAGAAAGAATCTGCATTGAAATATTGGGAGCTGGTTCCCCCAATAATAGACCAAGGGAACCAATAGAGAACTAAGAAATAAATCCATACATCTACAATGAATTCATTTTTGACAACAGTGCCAAGAACATACACTGGGGAAAAGATGGTCTCCTCAATAAATGGTGCTGGGAAAACTAGTCCATATGCAGAAGAATAAAACTAGTCTTTTGTCTCTCTCCATGTACAAAAATCAAGTCAAAATTGATTAAAAAAAAACTTAAGACTGGGCATGGTGGCTCATGACTGTAATCCCAACACTTTGGGAGCTGAAGGCGGGTGGATCACCTGAGGTCAGGAGTTTGAGATCTGCCTGACCAACATGGAGAAACCCCATCTCTACCAAAAAGTCAAAAAAATTAGCTGGGCATGGTGGCTCATGCCTGTAATCCCAGCTACTTGAGAAGGTGAAGCAGGAGAATTGCTTGAACCCGGGAGGCAGAGGTTGTGGTGAGCCAAGATCACACCATTGCAATTCAGCCTGGGCAACAAGAGTGAAACTCCATCTCAAAAAGACAAACAAACAAACAAAAAACAAACAAACAAACAAAACACTTACATCTAAAGCCTCAACCTAGGAAACTACTAAAACATCGGAAAAAACTCCCCAGGACACTGGACTTGAGCAATAGCCCACAAGCACAGGCAACCAAAGCAAAAGTGGACAAACGGGATCACATCAAGTTAAAAAGCTTCTGCACAGCAAGGAAAACAGTCAACAAAGTGAAGAGACAACCCATGGAATGGGAGAAAATATTTGCAAACTACCTCTCTGAGAAGGGATTAATAACCAAAAGATATACAGAACTCAAACAACTCTATAGGAAAAAATCTAATAATCCAATTTAAAATGGGCAAAAGATCTGAATAGACATTTTTCAAAAGATATACAAATGGAAAACAGGTATAGGAAAAGGTACTGTGTATTATTAATTATCAGAGAACTGCAAATCCAAACTGCAATGAGACATTATCTCACCCTAGTTAAAATGGCTTCTATCCAAAAAACAGGCAAAAAAAAAAAAAAATGCTGTCAAAGATGTGGAGTAAAGTGAACCCTTGCATGCCCTTGTTGGGAATGTAAATTAGTACAACCACCATGAAGGACAGTTTGGAGGTTCCTCAAAGCCCCAAAATAAAGCTACCATATAATTCAGCAATCCTGCTGCTAGGTATATACCCAAAAGAAAGGAAGTCAGTATATTGAGAAGATATCTGCATTCCCATGTTTGTTGCAGCACTATTCACATTAGGTCAGATCTGGAAGCAACCTAAGTGTCTGTCAACTGATGAATGGATAAAGACAATGTGTTACATACACACAATGGAGTACTATTTAGCCATAAAAAAGAATGAGATCCTGTCATTTGCCACAATATGGATGGAATTGGAAATTATTTTGTTGTGAAATAAGACAGGCACAGAAAGTCAAAGATCACATGTTCTCACTTATTTGTTGGAGCTAAATATTAAAACAATTGAACTTGTTGAAATAGAGAATAGAAACATCGTTAGCAGAGCCTAGGGATGGTAGTGGGAGTGTGGGGGAGAAATGGGGATGGTTAATGTGTACGAAAATATAATTAGATAGAATAAGATCCAGTATTTGATAGCGCAACAGGGTGACTACAATCAACAATATTTTATTGTACATTTAAAAATAACTAAAATATTATAATTGGATTTTTCATAACATAAAGAAAGGATAAATGTTTGAGGTGGTGGCTACCCCATTTATCCTGATGTAATTATTACACTTCATATCCTTGTATTAAAATATCTCATATACCCCATGAATATATACAACTATTATGTACCAACCAAAATTAAAGAAAAAGCACACAGTATCTGCACAACGCAATGAAGTGAAATGCGATAAAGTGAAGTGTGCCTGTATAATAACATAGAGATAAGGCACTGATATCTTGGCTTTGACTGATCATTTTAAGGTAATAGTACTATGACATTAAATAATACTTTTGCATGTAAAATGATACCGTATTTATCTGTAGGATGCCACTACCTGCCTATGTGTGAAATTCAGTCTGTTACCTTCTCCTTTCCAACTTTTATTTTTTATAAATTCTGTAAATTGAGACCACAAAACAATGGAAGATTGGAATAGCTCAAGATATTTTATAATAATTATAATCAAAATATTAAATGACAAATCCAGGCTGGTGTCTTTAAATTGTTAACATAGCTTATTATGAATTTCTACATTTGGAAGAAAATGTGGAAAAAATATTTTAAAGTCTTTTTCCTGTTCATTTGCTAAAACATATAAAATTTTTAAATACTGAAATATTTATACAAGTCAAATCAAACATGTATAGTTGATGCAAAAGATCATATACATTATTCTTAAATTGAAAAAATATGCTTTTATTATTAACTATTTGGGATAATCTTTGTATTTACTTCTATGCACTAACAAAGGTGATTGAAACTGAATATATTAAACCTCTTTCATCTTGGTATATTATCATCTTTTCCTGGTGGAGGGATTATACTTAATTGCCATATTCCCATAATTATTTCAAGACCATGAGATCGCATGACCTCTCAGCATATTCTTTGTACTTTGTTGAAAGACAACAAATTTATTCTAAAATTGTTGAGGTAATATGAGGTTTGACTTTTGGAAATTAGAACCATACTCAATAGCTAGCACAGAAGAATTTGGTGATCATCCATTGATAACATAAAGGGTCTTCTAAAATGTGAATAACCACTTCCTATTTTTATTATTGGGTTTTTTTTGGTTTTGTTTTGTTTTTGAGACAGAGTCTCGCTCTGTCACCCAGGCTGGAGTGCAGTGGCATGATCTCGGCTCACTGTAAGCTCTGCCTTTTGGGTTCATGTGATTCTCCTGCCTCAGCCTCCCAAGTAGCTGGGACTACAGGCACCCGCTACCACGCCTGGCTAATATTTTGCATTTTTAGTAGAGACAGGGTTTCACCATGTTAGCCAGGATGGTCTTGATCTCCTGACCTGGTGATTTGCCCGCCTCGGCCTCCCAAAGTGCTGGGATTACAGGTGTGAGCCACCATGCCCAGCTATTATTGTTTTTAAGTACATGTTTTGCTGTTCTGAATTTTCCTAAATCAGGGACTTGCCATTCCTTTAAAAAGAGCACCAATGTGTTTTATTAAACAGCATGAAGAATTTGATCAGCCTCATAAATAATTGCTTAAATTTCTTTCCTATTGTAAGTTTATATTTATTTATTTATTCTTAATGACAACCACGAAATCAATACACCAATTACCTTTCCAATACCCTTGCCTCTGAATTTTGTTCCACAAATGTAGCTCGTGAAATGACCAGAACAACCAGTCAATGAACTGATTACTGTTGAGTGCCACACTTGTAGCTACTTGATAATAATTTAATGTCGCTTGAATAAAAAGAAATGTTTTTGATGGAAAGCATGACCCTTGACCACACAATTTCCATTCTATTACTATATTTACATAGTAAGCTCCCTCTAGGTTACTTTGCCATCATTTAAAAATGAACAAAATTATTGAGAAACCCCAATTAAACTGAGTGTCTAGTAAAAGACTTATTTGGATGTAGTCCCAGATAATGTCCCTGGTAATGGAAGGAAGGAAAATTAAGCACTCTGATTTCCAGTAAATATAATTCGGTCCTGTAAAGTGCTCTCAGCCAAAAATCTTCACTGAATTTATGGTAATCCAAGGCTATCGCCAGTTGTTCTTGTTAAAGAATGCACATATGGGGGAGTATGGCCTAAATGTGTTCATCAATTTCATGTGTTGGAAACTTAATCCCCAATGCGATAATATAAAGTGGTGGAACCTTTAAGAGGTGATTAGACCACGAAGGCTCTGCCCTCATGAATAGATTAATGCCTTTCTTGTGGGAGTGCATTCCTAACAAACTGAGGAGTTCTGTCTCCTCTTGATCTCTCTCACCCTCTTTTTGTTCTTCCACTATGGAATAACATAGCTAGAAGGCCCTCACCAGATGCAATCCCTCAATCTCAGACTTCCCAACCTCCAAAAACATGAGCCAATACCTTTGTTTATTATAAATTACACAGTCTGTAATACTCTGTTATATAGCAGTACAATAGAGACTAAGGGGTGTGTGTGTGTGTGTGTGTGTGTGTGTGTGTGTGTGTTTGAAAGTAATATCTTACTATTCTTTTAAAAATGAAGCCTTCACGGGTACTGGGAAAAAGCGATTGAATTTAAGGCTATCTCTATGAGATGGTAAATTGGAATGGGTCTATCACTGTGCTTGAGCCCAGTGACCAGTATATTAACTAGGAGGGAGATTATGCACATAAAAATTTACTCTTTAGAGATTTCTGTAGCCTGCAGTGCCAAATTAAGATGATCTGGAATGTGTGCAGAGCCAGCAAGAAGGCTTTCTCAAGATATTTCTTCTAGTTACGGAAGAAATATTACATATTATAGTTAATCTATTTTAAATACTTTCCAGGTTTTGAGTCTTCTAATTTGATGCAACATGAGAGAAGTTTGTGACTCAAATGGAATAGGATATAGGATAGGTGCCTCAGGGAGCACCAAAGAAAATACAGAAAAGCTGAAGGGGAAAAAGTCAGAGAACCAAGGTATCAGACTTTCCTGAATAAGGGAAATCTGCTGTGAACTCCCTATTTCTTTTCAAAGCAACATTTGCCTCTTCATACCCACTGTTTCATCTCTCCTTTTAGTCTCAGAGGAAGATGTGTCCCCTCTGGCTTCAAAGATTTTGTGGTCTTGTTCACTCTCCTTTTCTTCCTAAAGTCTGTCTTGCCTTCTTTTTCAACAACTTTCCTACTGCATTAAATATGCTCAATTATAAGATCTATCTTACGCATGTTTTATATATGTGTGTAAATGGCCACAATGATTGCCTTCTCTGTTATTGGCTTGGGCCTTGGGTAGTCCACTTCCCTGGCTCTAGACCTAGTTGTAGTTCTTGTTCTGCTCAGTGGAATAATAGAAAATATGATGCAAGCAGACACTTGAAAAGGGCTTCGATATTGGGCTTTGCCTCATCTTGATGATCTTGAGGAATGCTGTGACCACCACCATGGTATCTAAGCCCAGGCTATCCTGCTGAAGGGTGAAAGACACACGGCCCAGATAACCAGTTTACTTTGCTGACAAATAACTAACCATTAGATATGTGAGTGAGTCCATGGATCATCAGCTTACCACAGATTCATTAGTGAACCCAGAAAACACTACATGACACACAGCTGTTCCATCCAGCTGAATTCACAGAATAATTAACACATGTATGGTGATTTGTTAGATAACAGAAACTCTTACCTTACTGTACCATGATTCTAGTTACTGTTCTAATTATTTTCTTCCATTTATTGTCAAGTATTCTATTTCCTAACAAATATTCGCTTATCATATAACAATTACATAATGATATAAGCTGGCTATGTGATAGGGACTTTGTTGAACAATTACAAATCTTAATAAGCAATAACAGACATGGGGACTACCTTTATGGAACATAGAAAATAATAGTAAGTAAAATGCACTGGGTGCTTTATATGTACCATCTACCATATAAATCTTACAATATATATTAGTTCATCACAACAACCTTATTGGCCCATTTTACAGATAAGGAAATTGAGACGTAGAACATTTTAATAGATTTTCTTAAAGTCACAGTAAGTGGTGGACTTAGCTCTTTCTTCAGAGACTGCTCTAAACCATTACATTGTATTTTCAGGACAGATATCAAAAAACCTTCAGATTTAGTCTTTCTTAGTTCTGCCAGGAACTTCTGCATCAATGAGGAGAAGGCAGTTCCACCTTTTTTTAATCTTTAGGGGCCTATATAGCTTCCCTTTACTCTATTACAAAACAGTCTTTAATCTGACATTAATCACTAGCTATTTACATGTTGTTTAATGCCTTGCCCATCAGTATCTGTCCTCATCTGTGTAGAACCTGAATTCTTGAAGGTCATCATTGTCTTCTTTGCAAAATCTAGTAGCAATATTAAGCTCATTTATTCTGAATTCTCTGGCTTATTTGAACATAATTGGTAATTCCTTTATATTTAATTATCTCTTTCACTTTAAAAAAAATACAGTCATTACTTCTCAAAATTTTTAGTTTACAAATTGAGCTCATGTAAGCCAAATTTATAGATTGGTTATACTGGTTGGAGGCAAATGTGCATTTAGAGGGGTCTATATTTTAATCAAATTCTTAAAGGGTCTATAACCTAAGATAGGTTCATGCATTCATTCATTTACATTTACCAAGAATGTTCTGTGTGCCAGGCCCTGTTCTAGGCACTGCGGAGTGAGCAATGATCAAAACAGTTAACATCTTTGACCTCATGGAGATTGGCTGTAAATGAGGAGGTAGAAAATAATAACATGAGCAAGTATATGCCATATTATCTGATAGAAAAAAGTGCTATGGTCTGGGTGCGTTTGCTCATACCTGTAATCCCAGCACTTTGGGGGGCTGAGGTGGGTGGATCATGAGGTCAGGAATCCAAGACTAGCCTGGCCAATATCGTGAAACCCCGTCTCTACTAAAAATACAAAAATTAACGAGGCATGGTGGTGTGTGCCTGTAGTCCCAGCTACTTGGGAGGGTGAGGCAGGAGAACCACCTGAACCTGGGAAGCAGAGGTTTCAGTGAGCTGAGATTGCACCACCGCACTCCAGCCTGGGCGATGTCAGGCCTCTGAGCCCAAGCTAAGCCATCACATCCCCTGTGACCAGCACGTATACTTCCAGATGGCCTGAAGCAACTGAAGAATAACAAAAGAAGTGAAAATGGCTGGTTCCTGCCTTAACTGATGACATTACCTTGTTAAATTCCTTCTCCTGCCTTAGAAGCTCCCCCACTGAGCACCTTGTCTGACTGTAATTTTCCATTACCTACCCAAATCCTATAAAACTACTTCACTACTATCTCCCTTCGCTGACTCTCTTTTCGGACTCAGCTCGCCTGCACCCAGGTGATTAAAAGCTTTATTGCTCACACAAAGCCTGTTCGGTGGTCTCTTCATGCGGGCACGCGTGACAGGCGACAGAAGGAGACCCCGTCTCAAAAAAGAAAAGAAAGGAAAAGAAAAAAAAAGGTGCTAAGGAGCAAAATAAAGCAAAGTAGAAAAGATGGAGAATGGAAGAAATCCATATTTTAGATGGGCAGTAAGGCAGTATTTCATGGCGATGAGTATTTAAACAGAAGCCTTAATGAAATGAGAAAGTAAGCCACAAAGATATTCTGGGAATGTGCATTTCTAGAAGGGATGATGAGGGTAATTACCTAAGGTAGGAACATACTCTGTGTCTTCATGCAATACCCATGAGCCATTTTGTCTGACCAGAGTGAATGAGAGGTGAGTATTGGGAGACCAGGTTAAAGTACCCACAGGCCAGGTTAGGCCTTTGGGAGCATCAAGGCAATTTTCTTTCCCTCTCTGATTCTCAGTACAGAAACACTGTCAGTCTATTTTAGTGGGATGAGATTGGGTTTTAGAGTACACATGTCTGAGTAACTGTTGTTGAGATCCTGAGTAAATTATTGGTTCCAATTATAGAACATTTAGAAAATTACTTTGCCTTTTGAGTTCCAATTATCTGATCCTTACAGTTGGTATTCAATTGCCTAGCTAATAGGACTGTTATGATGTTTTAAGGTAGCACAGCATATGAATGCACCCACTTCAGTCCTGGCACAAAGCATACTTAGTAATTGTTCATTTTCACACCTCTTTACATACCTTCACTAAGAGAATATTGAGGAAATTGACTTCAATTACTCCCTGTGGGGATGACTCTCAGATCTGTGTCTCAGAATCTATCACCCACTTTCAACACACATGTATGTGTATGTCCAAACTCATTAAATTACATATATTAAATAGGTACAGTTTATTGTATGTTGATTATACTGCAACAAAGCTATTTTTAAAGTGTGTCTTCTTTTGTCAGTTTCATATGCCTACTTAGATGTTCCAATAATATTTCAAACTAAAAATCATCACCTTTTCACTAAAACAGGGATCAAAATCTCAACTTGCTCAAGGGTAACATAAATGGATAAAAAGACTTGATCTGCTAGGAATTGCTCCTGGTGAATTCCCTGATCACTCTGTGCCCAGCGTTGCAGAACTTCACTCTATACACAGGTACAGTACTCAGCTGCAGGCTCAGGGGAACCCCTAAGGTAGTTTTCCAGAGCTCTTTCTCTGTGTAGCGCCCTTCTTTCTGCTACTCTGCTTCAAAATCCTAGCCTCCCCAAATTCCTGTTCAACTTGGAGAAACTACCATGCTCTGCTTTTGTTCTCCCTCTAAGCACCAAATTCCAGAAAGTGCCTCAGGACAGAAAGGTGAGGTCATCCCAGGGCTCACTTCATTTGTTTTCCTGTTCTTGGGGATCTCCCTAATACACTGCCTATTGTCCAATGTCTGAAAGCTGCCATTTCATGTATTTTGTCCAGTAGAAAGTCAATTTATTCCCAGTAACTGTGTCTAGGACAGAAGCCCATTGCTACTAATTTAGTAGAACACTTTGGCAATATATACAACGTTCAAATATTTTACACATAGATTTTCTGCATGGTTCTCAAAAGAACAATTTTGTGTTTGGGGATAGGACCTCAGAAGGAGCAGTTTGTTCTATCCTCAGGCCATCCTTGCAGAGATTTTTACATTCTAACCTGACAAATTTGCTTGTCTGCCCCTTATGCTCATGTCTTGTCCTCCCAGCACTGAGATATACAGAAGGTACATAAAGGTATTTTTTTAAAAATTCCACTTATTTGTCTCTCCTTTTCCTTTTCTTTACTTTCTTCAAGCCTATGAATAAGCATGCACCACTATAGGACATTTTCCACCTTTGGAATTTCATGTTATTTATGTCTTTCATTCATTTCCTTGTATTTCTTATACTATAATTGTTAAATTAAGGCTATTGTTTTTATCAAGGTGGATAATACTTATTCAAGCCTTCCTACAATTTTGAACAGTAAGATTGATTTTTTAAAAATCCTACACAATTTTAGTCACCCACCTTAATTTACCTGTGTGACCAAGAATGCAGCTCCTATGTATGGACATTTTGCAGGCTTAGATAATAAAGCATGGGTGATAGAGTTCATGTTTTATATTCACAATTTCAAGATGCCTACATCTTTAGAACTGGTTTATTCTCTTCACATTGCTGCATATAGTCCAGCGCTTGACAAATATGCTTCAAAAGCTCATTTCTCGTATAATTTTGTAGGTCTTGAATCAGTTCTACCAGTCTATGAAAAGGAAAGGAATTGTGCCTGCAATAGACTTAGGTGGTGATTTTCACATTGTTCACAGACTGCTGATATTAGAATTCCTTCAAATTCCACATCGAGACACAGTCATCATGAACAATAGCTCAGAAGAAAACTCTTTACTGCTAATGCAATTGTTAAGTATATTGTTTTGAAAATGAAAATTTATGATTTTCGCAAAGTTCTCCAATCTGCACTCAAGCCACTTTTGAATTGCATAAAATAACAGAAAAACGACAGCATGAGAAGTTTTATGTGAAATCGTTATTTTCCTTTCTAGAATGCAATATGTGTATCTTTTTATTCACATTGAAGTGCCTCATTCAAAACACAGAGGCAATTGTACAATAATTCTCACTCTGAATGACGTTTCTTACAATTGAGTAATACCTCTACTTCTCAGCATGAAGTTCATTTAGGTAATTTGTTACACTTTAAGATAAAAGAATGTCTGCACATATCTAAAATATCCACATGCTTTTTAAAAACAAAATTTGAATCATTGTTAGGACAATGTCCAATCACTTTGATTTCACAGGGATACGTATGCCTTCACTGCAGTCTCGTGAGCACAGGCAGTGGTGTCCTGCAGGGCAGTTCAGACAAGAGACAGCAGTCCTGTCCTTTTTATTCTCGGAAATTGTCAGAGACTTTTAAAGTGTAGTTTACAGACATATAAAGGAGAGAAAGGAAATAAATTCAAAGTCATATAATACACCTAATGCTTTCACTTTTTTTTTTATTATTATTTCTTTCTATAATCTGTACAGATGCCTTGGACCAAGGGAAATTATTTCTTTTCTGTTTTGCTGGAATAATCCTAAAAGGTGATATTTCACTAGATTAAATAAGAAAACGTAACTGTTTCAAGCTATTCATAAACCCTTTTCAACAACCACAAAGGCATACCTCATCCAGACAAACACGATTTTCTATTTCTTGCAAGATTTTGAAGATTATAGGTCTATCTGAAATTTTCTTATGAACATTTGAACAGCCACCTTTTATTTTTATAAATTTATTTAGCATTGTTTACAATTTAACAATTTAATATTTTTTTAAAGAAAATAATTTACTTCATCCATCAGGCCTCTCACATACATCTTTACTATTTTATTTTCTGTTCTCTCTGTTTTCTGTAATCTTCTGAAAAGATTTTAAAAACTAAAACACAACACTAACTTGAAATCTCTAATTTGATTTTTTTTAGGTGCTCTCTTTTTTTTATTATTATTATACTTTAAGCTCTAGGGTACATGTGCACAATGTGCAGGTTTGTTACATATGTATACATGTGCCATGTTGGTGTGCTGCACCCATTAACTCATCATTTACATTAGGTATATCTCCTAATGCTGTCCCTCCTCCCACCCCCTCCCCACAATAGGACCTGGTGTGTGATGCTCCCCTTCCTGTGTCCAAGTGATGTCATTGTTCAATTCCCACCTATGAGTGAGAACATGTGGTATTTGGTTTTCTGGTCTTGCGATAGTTTGCTGAGAATGATGGTTTCCAGCTCATCCATGTCCCTACAAAGGACACGAACTCATCCTTTTTTATGGCTGCATAGTATTCCATGGTGTATATGTGCCACATTTTCTTAATCCAGTCTGT
>NW_012114489.1:8156301-8175028 GCF_000951035.1 Colobus angolensis palliatus | reverse complement strand
GACAGAATTCTCTACCTTTTGTTCTATTCCAGCCTTCAGCTGATTGGATGAAGCCCACTCACATTATGGAGGGCAATCTGCTTTACTCAAAGTCCTACCCATCTTAGAAATTCTGTGATTCTTTTGAAGTTTTCTTTGAAAAGTCCTTGCTAATATTTTTCCTGTAAAGAAAAAAGACGACAAGAAAAGATGTCACTTTTCTGGAACATTGAAAATAGTGAAGGGCTGATTTAACCATAGTTTCCTACTTCTTTAGTCTCATACTGTAGCTTTCTATAAGCAGAGGAGCTATAAAAAAATGCGAGAGGGAAACTGTATGAGACCTGATGTTTTAAAACCGCTTTCTGAGGAAGATGCATCATCGTTACTCACATCACAGGAGTATTAATCATATTACTCTGAGGAGCCATGAAGTCTAAGCAATTATCTTGAAAGCCACTGCCTGCTATGAGAAAATATATTACCAAGGGAGTTACATTCAATTGGAAGTTAGGAAGCTAAGGCGGTAATACTCACCCACCCCCATCTTCCCACATATCTCCCACTCTCTTCACTCTACCTTTTGACTCCACAGTGGAAACCAGAAGTAGTCCAGTGGAAAGTAGGTTTTTAAAAACAGCTAGCAAAAATTAACATCCTCTTAATGATATCTACCAAAAAAATATGACTCACTGTTTCCCATCAACTTTGAGTTCAGTATATTTGCGTTCTCAAGAGAAATAGAACCAATCAAATGCATAAAGAGAGAAAAAATTATTTTAAGAAATTGTCTCACACGATTATGGATGCTGGCAAGTTCAAAATCCGCAGGGAAAGCCACAAAAATAAAGACCTGGAGAAAAGTCGATGTTGCAGTTCGAGTTCAAAGGCTGCCTGCTGACAGAATTCTCTACCTTTTGTTCTATTCCAGCCTTCAGCTGATTGGATGAAGCCCATTTCTGTTATGGAGGGCAATCTGCTTTACTCAAAGTCCACCAATTTTAATGTTAATCTCATCCAAAAAACATCTTCTCCAAAATATCCAGAATAATGTTTGACCAGCTATCTGGTCACTGTGGCCTACATAGCAAAATTGATACATAAAATTAACCATCACACCACATAATATTTATTGTGTCTTTGACCTGTGACTCTTCTCCCCTGTAAGTATGTGCACACTCCTGGCATGCTGAAATCACAGACCGATATGCAGTTGATCTAAGCAGACCCATAAGATATTTGATTTGCAAGACCATACTAAGCTGGCCTGATGCCTCTGGCTCTGCAATTTGTAATTCTGTTCACTTGTTCTACTTACAAAATAAAATTCCATGTTGGTTCAGACCCCTACCTTCTTCCACTTGCAATAAAAAAAATAGAATAACGAATTGTACACAAAAATATTGAAGAATAAAAATCATTGGATTAGATAATCTCTAAGATTCCTCAAAGACCTAGAATTCTATGAGGGAGATAGGAAATATAAAGCTACACTTGTCTTTCTCTAAAATCTGTGTTTGGAGATATTAGTTCTTGTGATGGTGCTTGGAAATTGACTGTGCTTGTGGAGGTGGAGCAGTGGGCAGGTAGAGATGGGGAGAAGGCAAAAACAAAGTCAAAATAGAGATTTCCAGGGGTCTGGAGGCCAAGGAGGGAGGTTGGAAGGCTGGAATACAGGGAACTTTTAGGTCAGTGAAACTGTTTTTTATGATACTCTAATGTCTGATATATTATATTACGCATTTTTCAAAACCCATACAAAGGTATGTATCACACAGTGAACTCTAATATAACCTATGGACAAAGTTTATCATAATGTATCAATACTGGTTCATCAAGTGTAACAAATATACCACATTAACACAAGATATTAATAGTAGAAAAAACTGGAAGGAGGGAAGAGGCTGTATATGGGAACCTTCCATATTTTGCTAAGTTTTTCTGCCAATCTAAATCTGCTCTAATAAATGAAATCTAAAATTTTTTAAATTAGGAATTATTTAAATGATCTGAAGCAGAGAAATAGTTAAATGATATATAGCTACAAGATGGAATATTATGCAATAATACCAAAATGATGTTTATGGTAAAAAAAAAAAAATCATCTCCAGCCTAACCCTGAAGGAACGCATTCAGGAAGAAGAAGGGGACAGCATCCACAACTAACTTCTCTGTAAGGAAATCTACTCATTCAAAAGAGAAAATAGTCAGTAAAGAGCTAATCAAGTGATTCTTGCCATTGTCCAATTAGAGGTGAACTTGTGCCAGGTTAGTGTCAGTGAATTGGAAATAATTGAACAGATCCAAATATTGTGAAGGCAGAATGGACCAGAGTTGGTGATAAATTAGATTTGATAGAAATGTATCAGTCTATCTATAGATAAATGATAGATAGATAGATAAATAGACAGGTAGATGATGGATAGACAGATAGATAGAGACATAGATCACCAAGAAAGAAAGGGATGTAAACTGAAGTTATTCCTATCTCAGTTCCTGAAAGAGAGGTTGGAAATCAAGAGTTCTGTTTTAACAGCATAATTGTGAGCTGCCTATGAGGCTCTGATGTAGGAATTTCAAATATACTTACAAAATCATATAAAATTAAATGATAATATGACTTACTTTATAGGTTCCTTGGATGCATTAAATACAACACATAGAAAGGTCAGGGCAGGGAGTCATACCTGATGTCAGAAGGCCTCAGTGTCCTTTTCCTTTTGCAGGTCGGAGAGTCAGATAGCCACCCAAGAAAACACAATGAAAGACACTGATATCAAGAGACTATTGTATAATCATCTTTTATGCATATTTTCAATTAGCCTGATCATCTTCATACCATCATTCTTTTTGGAGAACTTCTCAATATTGGAGGCACACTTAATATGGTTGTACATCTGTTGTGTTTTTCTAACTGCTGTCAATCCAGTATTATATTTAGTAGCAAAACCAAATGCATCCTCTAAAAGAAGTTTATCATCACACAAGGTGACTAGATTTTTGAAATGCTGTATTAATTTCTTATGTCTTGTTTCTTGCATGTAATTCATGTAATTTTTGTTCTATATGGAGTGCCACCATTAGAGTTGAAGATGGAAACATTTTTATTTGTGGTTATTTTGTCTGCTTTTACTACTCTACCAAGTTTATTTTTGTTAGGACCAAATCTCAAAGCATGGATAAGAGTTTCCACTGGAAAAGAACTCCTTTATTCACTTGGGAGAATAGCGTCCAGATCACTACAATTTCTAGTTTTGTGGCAACATGTCTTGGAGTACTTATTCACTTGGGAGAATAGTGTCCAGATCACTACAATTTCTAGTTTTGTGGCAACATGTCTTGGAGTACTTTCTATACCACTGGATTGGAAAAGACCATGGCAGATAAGGAAACTAACACATACAGGATATGTAACACCCGCAAGGTCAGTGAACTCGTACAGATGGCCCATCTCCTCCTATATGCTTGGAGCAAACTTTGGCAACACGGCTGGCCTTGTTATTTCACCACTCTGGATACACTGGAATAAAAAGCAACTTACATGTAACAATTAATTGGAACAAAGGTAGAAGATAATTCTTTGTGCAGATACCATGTAAAGACTATGAAGAAATATATATAATCAAAGCCAAACAGTTCCATTTACAGCATTTTTTTAAATGTTATAATTGAAAAAAAAACTTAAAAATGTATTTGCAACATGATATAATTGTAGCTTTTTCAACTATGAAACCCCTTAAGAAATCGTACTTTCTTGTTTAAGTAAAGTATCAATAACTGGAAAAAAAATGCAACACCTAAATTGTATAGAATAATACCTGGTAAACACCATGCAATCAATAACATTAGCTATTAACATCACAAAAAGTGTGTTTTTTAAAAAAATTTTTCAGTATGGAGACAGAGACATAGTAAAAGCAAGGATAGCAGAGCAATGGAGGCAGAATGCAGGTCGGAGTGAATGAAAGGGTGATTACTCTATTGATAAAACTGTTCTCACAGCGTTCGAACGCGTTCAGTGACAAGAAGACACTCATTGCCACCAGAAGCCACAATTCAACTGGATATGTTTATACATGTAACAACAATCTGGTCCCCACATTTATCATCCCGTTGATGACTGTATTTGGATTTTCAGTTTTTCACTGGTCTTCTCAAATCTAATTGTGAGAGGGTTCCTCTTTGTGCTGAGCCAGAATCTGTCTTCCAAGACCTTCAATTCAGCTGCACTCTGTCATCTGGGGCCAAAGTACTATATTATTCTAAATAGTAATTAACTTTTTGTTCCTTGAATATCCTTCTTTCAGTCATTTATTTATACAAACTGTAGGCCTCCTTCAAGTCATCTAATTTGAGGGTTCACAAAACTGACTGGCCATCAGAGTCCCTTGGGAGTAAAAAAATAGATTCTGGATCTCAGACATCAATGCAGAATCTCCAAGAGGTAGAGCCAAAAAATCTGTAAGTTAAACGTTTCTTTGGCAAAGTTGATGTACAGGCAAGTAAAGGAACCACTGCTCTAGTGTCTATACGACAAAAACACCTTCAAGGATCCTTTCTTTTTTTTTGCAGGGATTCCAAAGTTACCAAATGTCACTTTTACTGGCACCATGACTTTAGTATTTAGCATTTCACAATTACAAACATATTACACTTTTCAGAGTTATCAGTTACTCCCAATCACTTAACAGTTAAGTGGAATGCACAAGTTTTTGGCATTTAGACGTCATGCAGCTGAGTGTGTCCCCTTGGCTTCAAAACTTTTCCAGTTACTGCATTTTTCTGCCAGATGGAAGCTTCATTTGGTTGCTAGTGCAAAGTGCACAAGTAGTGTCCACTGTGCTTTGGAAATGTATATGATGCTTTTTGTAAAACTCTTTTCACCCACTCCCATCATCACCAACTCAGAGTTCTTATGCTGCTCCTTGAATCAGCTGTCCTCAGCTCTTTCTCGCCAATAGCAAGGGGTGGTAGAAGTTAGGCAGTTAGCTGAAAACCAAAGACCAGGTTGAATTCACACTTTGAAATTGGCTTCATGCGTCTGTTTAGACAAGCAGTGAACTGCTGTGGTACCTCAGTCCTGTTGTTGCTGCTCTGGATATTTTCTTCATGGGTATTTTGACAGCTTGGACACGATCCCTGACACCACAAAATAGACTGGAGGCAAAAGGAAACCAACTCATTTCTCCTCATGTTGTAACTGGTTTTTCCTTTTATTTATGATTGAACTCTATTGTCAGTGGCACTTGCATTTTTACTTCACCTTGCCAAAATCAGCTTTAAGGGCCAAATTGTTTCTGTGTTTGCACACCCTCCTATTTTGCAGAAAAGTCTTTCCACTTAGCTACTGTTGCTTTGGCTCCAATATTTCCTTGTACGTTGCACCTTCAATACATTCTTTTTACAAGACTCAGCATCTAGAAATGAGTTTTTTCAGTTTGCCCTCACTGGAACAATATTCACATCTGCAACCTCATACATGGCTCTAGAAAACATCTGGAGATGATCCAAAACCTTTCAGACTTTATCAGCAAGAAGGTCCCTTACGTATTGGAGCAAGTAAAACTAGCATGCCACAACAGCCCTCAGGTAAAGCACTTCTTAATACTGCCCAAATTAGTGGTCTCTTTACAACTCTCAGCCTCTGGGAAAGGTTAACCTTTAAACAACCACCCTTGAAATGATTTGTTTTTTATCTTTGCCTTGACATAATTTTAATTTTCAAAGTCCTTGCCTTGGCTCAACCACTAACTCCAAATGCCTCTGTTTTAATTTGTGCTTTCTACAGAATTTGGAGAAATTTCTGATATCTTCTTTAAGTTGCTACAGATTGTGTTTTATTCCAAAATGTCTTATTTTTTGCTCCAAAATCTTCATTCTCAGGCTTTAGCTTTTGTACTTTCCTAGCAAACTCTTTCTTTCACAGCTGAGACTCTTCAGGGTAGAATTTCTGTTGTCCCCCAAGCAATTGGCATCATCTTTGACACATGGTAGGTGTTCAACAAATGCTTGTTTGTTCATTCATTCGACAAATTTTTGTTGAGTTCCAGCTATGTTGAGGCACTGTTTTAGGTTTTAGGGTTTCAACAGTGAATAAAACAAAGTTCCTGTTTTACTGGTTTTTTTTTTTTTCGGAGTCTCGCTCTGTCACCAGGCTGGAGTGTAGTGGCATGATCTCGCCTCACTGCAACCTCCGCCTCCCGGGTTCAAGTGATTCTCCTGCTTCAGCCTCCCGAGTAGCTGGGATTACAGGTGTCCACCACCAAACCCACCTAATTTTTGTATTTTTAGTAGAGACAGGGTTTTATCATGTCGCGCAGGATGGTCTCGATCTCTTGACCTCATGATCCGCCCACCTCGGCCTTCCAAAGTGCTGGGCTTATAGGCATGAGCCACCGTGCCCAGCCAGTTCCTGCTTTTATAGAGCTTACACTGTGGTGGGAGAGACAGTCAACAAGGAAGTGTGAAATATATGTATCAAATGTTTATAAGAGCTATTAAAAATAAAACAGGATAAGGGGGATAGTGAATGCCGGGGTCCAAGATTGGCTATTTTAGATAGAATGATCTAGGGGTTCCCTTGCTGATGAGGTGACATCTGCCAACCTAAAGGAAGGCAGAAATTGAGCTTTGCAAATTTCTGGGCAAAAGTGTCTCAGGTAGAGAAGAAAGTAAATGTCAAGGTCTTGAGGAGGGAGCATGCTTAGAGAATGAACGGGTGGGTAGATGGATGGATGATTGGATATTCAATACTGAATAAATTAAGGAATAGAGACTGTGAGGGACAAACCCCAAGGTGACCCCAATGTTCACACCTTGCATAATCTTTTCCCCTTGAGTGTTGGCAGAACCTATTACTTGTTTCTAACAAATAAGGCATGGATGAGGTGATGGGATGTGCCTCCCGTGATTGCATCATATACATAGCTCTATCTTACTAGCATGTTCTAGGAGGACTCTCCTCCTGGCCTTGGAGAAGCAAGCTACTGTGATATAAACTGTTTGTGAAGAGAGTCATGTGACGGGGAACTGCAGGTGACCTCTAGGAGCAGAGGGTCACGGTACCATGACAAGGAACTACATTCTTTGAACAACCATGTCAGGAAGGAAGAGGACTCTAAGCCTGTTGACACCTTGATTCCAGCTTTACGAGACTCTGAGCAGATAACCCAGTTGTGACCAGACTCCTAACTCATGGCAATTGTGAGATAATAAATGTGTGTTATTTTCAGCCATTAAGTTCATAGTGATCTTTTACGATGTATAGAAAATAAACACACAGCTAACACATCTGAGCTAAGTAGCAGATATAAAACCTCAAGTTACTGAATCATCTTACTCATTGTCTACTTCAAACTTAAGAGTAACTTATGTATCGCATAGTTAGTTTTCTGTCTTCCCTCTTTCTCTACACCTAGACTTACTTTACCCTCATGTGCAGGCTCAGCTTCAGCTCTATACCTACAACACATTTTACCTTTGGTACTATTCCAGTTGTATTTTACTGCACAACAAACCATATACGTTAGTAGTTTGAAAGAGCAGTATGTTATTGGTTTTCATTTCTAGACTCACCTAGGCAATTTTCATGTGGTTTCAGTTATATGTCGGCTGAAGCTAGAGTCATCTAAAGGTTCAACTTAGATGTCCAAGACAACCCTCTCAATTGCAGTTGACTCTGGCTGTCAGCAGGGAACTGTAACGATTCAGACATCCAAGACAACCCACTCAGTTGCAGCTGACGCTGGCTATAGGTAGGTAACTCAGCCAGAAGAGTAAATTGGAGCAGCTACATGTGACCTTACCCATCTCTCTTAGATTTCTTATAACATGATGCATGTGTTCTGAGATGCAGCATCCCAAGAACATCAACTAAGGGATGAATTTGTAACTGGGACCATATCACATTTGCTGTAATCTACATCAGTTTTGAAGGAGTGAAGAAATAGACTCCACCTCACTGTGGAGGAGTGGCAAAGTCACGTTGCAACAGACTATATGGAATAGGAGATAATGTTGCAGCCATCTTTAAAAATACCCTTGGTCCCTGCAAGGATTGAAGGAAACCAAGGGCAATTCCATGCTTACCAATGAATTGCAATTGAAATCAAAGATCCTTGAGTTCAATTCATGGTGCTATTCTTTATTAGCTATGTGATTATAGTAATTTAACTCCTGGGGCCCAATCTCTTCATCTCTTAAATTAGACAATAACACCTACCTCACTAGTGATTGTAAGCATTAAAGGAAAAAAATATTTAAAAGACAAAGCAGAGGGCTAGACACCTGGTAAGATGTCCATAAGTGATAGCACATTAGTCTGTTTTCACACTGCTATAAAGAACTACCTGAGACTAAGTAATTTATAAAGAAAAGAGGTTTAATTGATTCACAGTTCCACATGGCTGGGGAGGCCTCAGGAAACTTACAATCATGGCTGAAGGCAAAAGGAAAACAAGGCACGTCTTACATGGTGGCAGGAGAGAGAAAAGGGGGTACGGCCACACACTTTAAAACCATCAGCTCTCATGAGAACTCACTATCACCAGAACAACATGGGGGAACCGCCCCCATGTAATTCAATCTTGGCTTTATTCCTGATTATGATAACTCAAAGTTTTCTTTATTTTCAGGCTATCTTGTATCCTTCCAGTAGTAATTAAATTACATTATGAGTTTCTGAACCAATAACCTTCCCTGTGCCATAACCCTATAGGCATGACTTTCTGCCTGGTTATGCCTGCCTCATCTTCCTAGAGATTATAATCTTAATCTGAACCCCAGCGAAAAGATTGGAGTGCTATTTTCTACTAGCAGATTATTTGGTAGGGTCAGCTACATACTTCTGTGGATTTCTACATATGGCTCTTCTGTGAGTCTCCACTATATTTTTTGCTTCATCTATCAGGACACCCCAGAGGTTTGAATTCTACCTTGTGGAGACCCACTGTCCAGCTTCAAGTCTGGGCTTGGTTTCAGAGCTTGCATGTAGCCAATTCTATAAAGTAATCCAGTTTTAGATCCAGAATTCTTTTCATTTTTCATTTGTCTCATCCTGCTGGACGTAGTATGATAGGTTTGCTAAGAACTAATATGTGGCTTTCAGGATTTTAATTCTTCATATGTGGATGCTTTTTAGCATTTTACTCACTTCCTCTAAGCATATTGTTTTCCATACCCATCAACTCCTTGCTTGCTCTCTTGCTGTCTCACTCTCCCCTCCCTCCCTTTCTCTCCAGCCCCCACCATGACCTACAACTACATGTCTTCTGCAGGAACTCTTAGAGTCCATTCCCCAAACCTACAGTGACCAGTCAGTTAGGTAGCCCAGAATGTTTAACCCCTCATCTCCATCAAAATGCATCACTGTATCTTCTCTCATAGTTACACATAGGGATTACCGGGCTTTCATTTATTCTCGATAAGGTGAGCATAGAGCAAGAATTCATCCTCATTTAATGGCCAGTTAGTTCCATGAGGACAGACACAGCCCTTGATTCACAATGACTTTCCTAGAAGAGTGTTTTTCACTTTAGCATCTATAGGAAAAGACAATGCTCTAGCAAGTGTGGAAGGTTGATTTATAGCAAATTTAATGTGAAAGGGTGACCTACAGAGAAACAGCATTGTGTTCCTGCTGCTGCGGGAGATCCATCGTGAAGGAATGAAAACTGCCTTTTACCCCACCAGGAGGCCAGCCAGGTTTTTATCTTCCTAAGGTTTGGGGTCCTGTTTCCTCTACTGGAAACTAATCAGCTTTTGAGTTTCAATGTTCCGAAGGAGATATTTTTTCATGTGAGTGGCAACAGAAGTCTACCTTAAAACAGACTTTTGTGTTGAGAAGGTTTAGAGGCCCAATTAAGCTTTATCATCTAAAAGGCAGTCAGAAGAAGTCTTCATGCTCTAAAATTTAACAAAAAAAATTATATTAAATGTAACTCCAAGATTTGGATATAAAGGAAACAATGGAGCGTTTCCAGCACTGGAGGGTAGGCACGGAGTGCTATCTGAGTGCCTTCTGGTGTGGTAGGCAATGACGGAAACTATATTAATCAAGGCGGAGTATAACTCCACAGCCTGGGGTCTTGCAAGATGGGCCAATTTCCAAGCTTAGCATGGAGTGAATTCAGAATTAGTGTCCTAATTGAAATGATCTTGCTCACCTGGGAAGGGAGCTGGGCCAAGCTTTCCAAGCCTGGAGAAAAATGGGCATGTAAATGGAGGAGGCCTTCTGCAGCTAGAAATGGTAGCCATAACAATACATAATAGTCATAAAACAGTCATAGACTAAGAACCCATATCCTACCATCATGAGAACCAAAAATATGGGTGACTGTCTTCTTGGGGCCATTTTTGCCCCTCAGTGTTGTAACACTGTGTCAGATGTGGTCTATGCTGATTCTGTGTCGTTTCTACCCTTCCAAATGTGCCCAGGAGAAGAAAGGATAGAAATATATTTTCAGGATCCCCTCTCCAGAAGTTCTCCAGCTTAGATGAAGCTACAGAAAGGGACTTGTGTGACATTTGGAAAATGCAATGAAAGGAAAAACTATTATTCTCCATAAGTTGCAGGCAAGGGCTGGGCTGAAGCGGGCAGGGTTATGACAACTTCTAAGCATCCTCTAGGAGTCTCCCATATTGATCCCACAAGACAGCTGAGGTTGTCAGTTGTTGTCCCCTCTGATCCCTGCATTTTTTGTTTCTCTGATGCCAGTAGCCCCACAAATGTTGTGGAAGCCTCTTTTTCTGTTTTCCTGTATTAAAGGTTTTCTGGCTAGAATGGTCTAGAATGATTTCCATTTTCCTGGTTTAACCATGATTTTATAGGGGATGTGAAGGGATATCCCCCAAAATGGAAATTATTGACCTTACAAATTGAAGATGAAAACTGATTTTAGTCAACTCGAGAAAATAATTAAATGTGACATTATTTGATCTCATATTGCTGTGGAGCAATTCATAATTGTTATATAATCAAAGTGATATCCAAAGGAAATGTATGAAAGCAACTCAACTGTTTGAAATATGTGATAACCCACCACAGTGCCCCCCAATGTTAAAAATCTCTTAAAATGCCTTCCTATTACACAATAAATATTCATAACTTTGGGGCTTGTGCCCTAAGTGGAAATTCCGAGCTGTCTGAGGCCAATAAACAGCAGAAACAACAGTGAAGTAAAGTTGTGTATGCCACCATCGTGTATGCCACCATCGTGTATGCCACCATCTTAGTTGCAACCACCTCATGATTTAAAGAGAGCATTTAAATGTAGGGAATAACCAGAGATGTAGTCTTTGAAGTGATCAATCTTCACATTATTCATCTTTTGACATGTATTTTTTTCACCCTTTTCCAGCTGAAATAGAATCCAGCTTAACTCTTAGAACACCAAGTAGATAATGACTTCAGAAACAATTGTGCCACTGTGTTTAAAATGAGTATTCTCCGTCATAACCCATTTTAACCTTGCTTATTACACTTTGTCATGGCAAGGGCAAATGGGAAAGTGTGGAGAAATGGACACAAACATATTTTTTTCAACCATGAGAAACATACAAAGCCAGTGTCTCAACTTGTTAAAAGAAACAAATATTCCGTTTACTGTATTTGCATTAAAAATTAAGAATGATGTGAAAAACCTATAATGTTTAATACATACCAGGACATATCCCGGTGACATTAACTTTTTAGTACAGAAATGTTCTATTAAAACATGTATAAGTGAAAAAACCAGCACAGTCAACTAAAATCCTTCCAATTCTCCTACTAAGAAAAACGTTTTCTGGTATACTGCAGGCACCTGTGAGCTTTCAATCTGTCGAATATAATCTAGCTGAAGTCAGCAACCTGCACTGCGGCTGCAGCTGCCCAGAGAGATGTTCCCAAGGGAAGCATGTCATCCCCACTGAAGGAAGTATCTGTTATGGTAGACTAGCCATTATAAATGCTCTTTGTGAACTAGAAAATCAAGTAAAAATTGATTCTTCAAATTAGTCTTTTAGTCACTAAAACGCAACTTGACCTAAACTGTCACCCAAGTATTTACTGTCTTTTATCCAAGTCCTTGAGCATATAATACTGTGTTGAATTGAACTTCATAAACACTTCCAGAATTATATGAATACATAAATGAATGAGAGCATCTTCAAGTTAATATGTGAAACTGTTCTGTGAATATGTTAGAGTATTTCAAACTTTAGAAAAAGAAAGAATGATAGATTTTATCCAGTATCACCAGGAAGACTATGTAATATGTGGTCTCCAAAACTACTTTTTTGGTGGCAAATATTAAGTCAAAACAGGTGTCAACTGGCCCCGCTTCAGGCAAACCGAGATGTATAGTCTTCCTAAGTATCTTGCTTACCCTCTTTAAATCCATTGCTAAAATGCCAAGTGTGAAGGTAAAAGAAAGCAGAATCACTCTAACATGATCTCATTTGTTAAAAGATTATTGATCTGCAACAGACCTTATAGCATGTGTTGACGTGTTGTTTGGGTTCGTGAAGAAGCAGACTTTGAAATAGAGTTAGGAGTACAAGGGGTTTGTGGAGGAGAGAGGGGGATAATGTTAGTGAAAGATGAAGGGGGAAGAAGGGGAGAATGAGCAGGGAAAGCTCTCACAGTGCATTTCAGTTCTAACGACCTATAAAAGGAAGGGAGAGGAAATAACATTGGGCATGAAGAGACCATGACGCGGCTCTGACAAAGTCTTAGCCAATCTAACTGGGAGCTCTGGAGCAAAGATTGCCTATTAAAGGAGAACTGTGTTGAGCAGAAATGGCAGGCTCTAGTACCCCTGCCATGCTCAGTCACTGGCTGGGGCTGCTGGAGATTTGCTGGCCTCAGATCAAAAGCTGAGGGAGATGGGAAGAACTGCACTCTTTGTAGCTGAATGGCGAGTTTTGTCTTGATGGATAATCTGAGTGGTGCACTTCCAGTGGCTGCCTCACGGCATATCAAAACCAATCGTCTTTGATAAATGAAGACACTGAAGTTCACAGGGATCTTTAAGGCACACATCAGGTACTACAACTTCAGTCTCTTGACTTCAGAGCTGCTGCACCATCATACTGATACTTTGAAACTTTGAGATCACAGGACTTTCTGAGACCTCAAAATAGTAAAACAATATAGCAAGCAAAAGACAGAGCTTAGAGGTGGACCTTGGTCTAACTAACTCTAAAGCCAATAATTTTACCACTAAGCAGGAAAAGGAGATAGAGAGAGGAACTTATTTGAGAAAATAAAGCCTTTCAAAGACAATATTGAGACCTTAAATCCAGTAAGGTGCCACTCACCTCTTCTTACTCTCTCAGTTCAGACTACTTTAGGGAAGGAGTGGTGAAAATACGTTTTGGGTTGTAAGAAAGTAGAATTACAAACTTTTGATATAAATGCCATTTTTCATATAAAATGACTTACACCCTGAGAGAGGGGGTTGTGTCCCCTTAGTCAGCCTCTGAGTATTATAAACTAGTGAAGGTCTCTCGAGAATCTGGTTTCTGGCGACTCTCCAACACCTCCACATCCACCAGTATTTGTTTTTTCAGAGTTGCTAGACTGTGAGTAGAGGATGTTCTATCTAAACTAATTCTGCCTGTGTGAGAGGAGCAGTTGAGATTCTAAGAGCTGACTCTGTAATTCCCTACTTTAACTTCTACAGAACTCACAGCTTGTTCACCTGTGTGGGTAGTCAGAGAACATCAGTATTTAACATAGGACAAGTAATGTGTGTGAGAGAAAGACGTACAATCGTGTGTGTGATTGTGCGTGTGAACAGAATGACTCCCATAGAGATTGTAAATAGACTGCATTTTGAGTGCAAACTTCGATTTATACTGATAGTGAATTTCTTGAGTTTTATGTTGAGAACTCTGATACCGAATTCAGGGTTAGTAGGAAACAGTGCTGAATTTGATTAGTCATGTTTGCAGGAGGACAGAAGGTGGGCTGGCAACATATATGTCACATATTAGCATTGCTCTGAGTCTTATGGTGGTAGGGGCAGGGAGGAGGGTGAACACGATCATCAAAATTAACAAAGATCATTAAAGGAAAATTTGAATTCTTTCAGAATATTTCCATTAGTTTTAGCTTGGTCCAAGCTAGGTAGAGTTCTGAACCCCCTACCCCCAATTTAAGCAGAAAAGCCTACTTTTATCTATTTTAAGTCATTGGCCCTGCAAACGGTTTCATTTGAAAATTTTAAAGGCAGTTTTACTCTTTTACAATGAACACAGTAGAAATTTTGAAAATGGCTGAATTAGAAGATCCTATATCTTTCCTAACTCTTAACACGCCAGTACATGTGGCATTCTACCTATGAACCTGGGGAGAAATGCCCCTGCTTTCTCCACCTGACTCATTCAATATAAGAAACTAATTGCGTAATCTGAGGGAGTTGCAGGTAGGTATGAAGGTAAAAGAAGCATGAAGGTAAAAGAAAGCAGAACCACTCCAACATAATCTCATTTGTTAAAAGATTATTGATCTGCAACAGACCTTATAGCATGTGTTGATGTGTTGTTTGGGTTCATGAAGAAGCAGACTTTGAAATAGAGTTAGAAATACAAGGGGTTTGTGGAGGAGAGAGGGGGATAATGTTAGTGAAAGATGAAGGGGGAAGGAGGGGAGAATGAGCAGGGAAAGCTCTCACAGTGCATTTCAGTTCTGCGACCTATAAAATGAAGGGAGAGGAAATAACATTGAGCATGAAGAGACCATGATGCAAGTCATGGGGCCTAAGCCCCATATTATAGCAGGTAAGGAGCTGCTGGCTTTCTTTATGAGTGAAGTCAGGTCTGGGAGGAGAGAGAAAAGAACTGAAGGTGCACTTGGTGTGTGAGACCGTGAAGAATGTGGCAGCTGCTGCAGGAGCTGTGTGAGATAATTGAGTAGAATCGTTCAACTGAACTACAACCTATTTTTCCCTTTATTTTTCAGGTGCTGATATTGGGATATTGAATTTTGGTTGTCTAAATAAATGAACTTTTATACTAACATGATTAAACATGAAAGTTCGATATGTGATTTTTAAAAAGATGAAATGACTGTTCTATTCATTTATAAATAGCAATCCTCTCAGCATAGTACCTAGCATACAGTAAGCAATAAGTATTTTTGAGTGAAAGGGAATAAAAGATAACCATGTTAATTGTCATGCAGTACACCTCAGTAGAAATTGCATTTATTCTTTAAGGACCAGCTATTTCAGTTTGGAAGCTAAACAGGTTAGAAAGGCTAAAATAAAAGAGAGAGAGAGATTGGATTCAAACCAGAAAACGTGGGTCGATGTCCCAAGTAGTAGATATTAGTCGGCCCACGTCTAAACCCCTTCCTTCCTCTAGATTCTGAATTCTGGAGTTTGAACATATAATATGCTTTGGCCAATGCGATGTTATCAGAGGCTTGGCAAAACACTTGTGTGTTTCTGCTCATTGTCTGGTTCTTCTGCCATTGCCCAGAGAAGATACCCAAGCTCATGAATTGGAAGATAAAAGACACTGATACTATAGTCCTAAGTCTCTCCAGCCACTCTAGCCAAGGTCATCCTACATCAGCCATGAGTCAGTCAAACTTTAGACATATGAGTGGACTTGGCTGAGATCCAGAGAGCTGCTGATAGATGGTCATCATATATCTGGGACCGCCCCAGATATATGGCCAAAAAATATTTGTTTTTGTATGCTACTGAAATATGATGGTTGGTTGTTACAAAGTATTAGTGTGGCTTTAGATTCCTAATATATTCCAACTTCAGCATTGTGATATATTGAGCAAGACTTTTTACCTTCCCTTTTTGCCTCATCAAATTATTGCTGTGTAGATTAAATTAGAGAACATACTATCTGTGGAAATTAATTTCAAAAAGTTAAAATATACTTCAAATTTAGTTTATTATCTTTTATTTTATTATATAGAAGTGGCCATGTAGCCCTATCTCCCTTTATATCCAGAGTTGATCTAAAGCTTCTCTTAATACTTTATATAAAAACAGGACATTTCCCTTTCTCTTATCTGACAGGTGGCAAATTATGGGTGTAAGCATACTCTTTCAGCAGAAGCAAACCACAGCTGTGGAGTACTCCCATCTTCTGAGAGTCAGTGATGTTTTACCATATGTTGGAATTGTTGCCAATGTCAGGCTTTGAATAATGATCTGCTCACTAGTCTTTGGTATTGTTGCAGTAATTCCATCTGGATCAATTTTGACCAGTAGTTTCCAAACTTTGTTTCATAAAGGTCCCCTTTTATTATCTTTGGACATCAAAGAATGAACAATGCCAGTCAGAGCTTCTGATCTGCATGAGAATATTCTATCTCTGAATTAATAAGATTTCAGCATCAAACAAAAAATATTACTCTTTCATGCACTCTTTTGAATAGAGGTGCCATTTTACTTAGATTTTAAAATAGTGAAATATATTGAAATATTTTTTTAAAAAAGTATAAATATAGGATATTCATTACTACATGCACATAATTCTTTGGGTGTTCAGAATTTGAATCCAAAGCTGTAAATGCAATTTTCACTGTCCATTTTTGAGATTACACAGGACTGTTCTTGTATATAAGAAAAGTCAAATAGAATCATTGAATTTTAGACCCACAGAGAATTTTAGAGAACCCTCTCTATGCACATAAAGTGCTAAGTCCCTAAGTTATTGCATGACATTGGAAAGTTTATAAAATTAGCGAGAGAACCAGTAAGAATTATAATGCTGGCCCTCTATTTCTTTACACTATTTTATGCAACCTTCCAAGATACCTAGAGAGGGGTCTCGAGGCTCTTTCTAAAAAACCTCTGTTAGCTGTTAGCTGGTATCCTGCCACTTCTGAGATTTGTTTACTAAATGCTAACCTCCAGTACCTGAAAATGTGAAAACAAACAAAAAATCATTTTGTCCATAAACGATATATCACTGTAGATTCTTAGCCATCATTTCCCTTTGGAATGAACAAAAGATCTGACTTTTATAACTCTAAAAACATCCTAATTTTCCATATTTTCTGGTTCTTTTCTTTGAATATGTTAGTTTTTCTTCCTGCATTCTGATAAGCCACCTTCTACTCCTATCTATCCCCACCACCACCACCACACACACCAGCCTCTGCCCTAAGTTCGATTATTCAGCTATGCATTTTTCTTTGAACAGCCCATGAATTTCTATGCTCCCCAACCCTCCTTTACCTAAGGAAATTTTCACAGACATCCCCATCCCTTTCCCCTGGGTTAGTACTATCTCCCAAAATTCATTCATGCATTTCTAACAATCTGCGAAACACTGACAGCTGGAATTCTGTGGATACTTCCAGTTCAGCAGATTTACAATCAACATAGTCACTATGCTGTTTTTTTTTGACAAAGGAATCTTCATTTCCTGGTGTCTCCGGTTTAAATCTTACCTGTAAGTTTCAATAGTTGCTGTCTCTCACCCCACAGATTGGATCTGTTGAGAAATTCTTCTTCAGGCCCACCCCGGACCATATGGTCACTTCCTCAAACCTAACTGATGAAAAATTCTTACCTAGTTTTGCTATCTCTGATCTCTCCTTCCTGCACCTTGTCTAATACATTTCTTTCATATTAATCTTACTGAAGCATTACAATGTCACTTAAGCCTTCACTGACACACAAATTGTGATCTTACCTTTCTCTCTCTGTCTGAGTAGAGGAGTTAATTAATGTTATACATGTCCTGGTCCCAAACTCTTTTCTATCTTATTTACCACTGATTCAAAGCAACAATTTGTTGTTTCAGTTGTTCTGTGCTAGGCTTCAGCAGGCTGCGACTCTCGGGTCAAATTCAACCTGCAAAGCCAATTGTTTTTGTATCGTCTACAGAGTGGTTTTCATATGACTAAATGATTGATTGAACCTATATCAAAGGAAAAATAATATTTTCGACATTAAAAAAATCATAGGAAATTCAAATTTCAGTGTCTATAAAAAACTTTTATAGGAACACAATTGTACTCATTTGTTTACCTGTTGTCTATGGCTGCTTTTGCACTTCAATGCCAGAGATAAGTAGCTACAACAGAGATCACGTAGCCCCCAAAGTCCAAAATATTTACTAACTGGCCCTTTACAGAAAAAAAAATATTTGCCAACTCTTTCTCTATGTGCCATTCTCTGAAAATGTACCTCTGTGCCCTTGTTCATGCCATTTATCCTTGTTAAGAAAAAGTATCCAAAACTTAGAGATTAGACAAAAGAATGACCACCTGTCATTTAGATGTCAGAGTAAAGCATTGCCTGACAGGCCCACTCAAGGATTATATAATTCCCTGGAGGATTGTGCCTTTGTTTGATTTACTGTTTACTGCTGATCAGGGTCCAGGTTCTAAAGTTACATGTTAACTTGTAAATTTCTATTTAGGAGGAAAGACTAGTCTGAAGGACACAGTTTTATGGCCACGAAGTATATTAACTTTTTATGTATTAGCAAGTTCATTTCAGCATTTCATTTGACTTACTGACTGACTGTATAAATCTATTTTTTAAACTCTCCTTTGAAGCATTTTTACCATCCTGATAAGTTTCTCATTAATGAGTTAACATTAACTCATTAATTAACATTAACATTAATGAGGGGGCGGAGCAAGATGGCCGAATAGGAACAGCTGCAGTCTCCAACTCCCAGCGCGAAGGACGCAGAAGACCGGTGATTTCTGCATTTTGAACTGAGGTACTGGGGTCATCTCACTAGTGAGTGCCGGACAATCGGTGCTGGTCAGCTGTTG
>NW_012114489.1:8128997-8150665 GCF_000951035.1 Colobus angolensis palliatus | reverse complement strand
AAAAAAACATTAATGAACTCATTAATCAACATTAACATCTTTAACACATGCTCATTTCATATTTGTAGGGCATCATGTTTTAACCATTTTCAAAACTATCCTTTAACACACTGTTTGTAATTACCTGTGAATATCTCAAATCTTGGCCTCCAAGTACTGTGTCAAATGACACTTAATGCTGCCTGTGTTGATCACACTAGCTTAAATTGATCACTTTCACAGACTATATCTTGATAGTGGTCATATAATTTCTCTCATAGGCCCTAATGTCTTTAAAGTCAAGTTAGTATATTTTTTATAAGACTGGATTCTCAAAACGCCTTGGTCATTGTAAAAATTCGACAATGTTTCCTAAATAAATGAGCTCAAAATGGATTTTAAAAAGAGGTTGAAGGAAAAAGAATGACAACAAATCAAACAAAAAAAAACCACACATCAAAACATCATTCTTTATGTTAGAAGGGAAAAGGTAGAGAAGATAGTACAGGACAACAATACAGAGCATTTTAAGTGTTTGGCACCAGCAGAAAATGAGATAAAGAAGTATTCCTAGGTTGCAGTGAGCCAAGACAATGATAGATTGCCTGCATTTAGGGTATGTGGCTCTCTCCTCTTAAATGTTAGCAAGAATCTTGTACATGATAAGGCGGTCTCATCCATGTAAATATAATTACCAACTTCTTGTATACTGAACATCGATGGAGCTGATTCCCAATGTGCATTCAGCATTGCGGAGTGAATTTGCCCTGTCCTCATTTCTTCTTTTTAGAACAATTTTACAGCAATTAACTTCTGAATAAAGGAGAATTAATGCTCCATCAAATCCATGGCTCAATATGCTTTCTACTCAATAGTGCAGGTTTAGATCTAATGGATTCGAATATTTACTTAAATATCTAATATATTCTAAATGATATGCTGAGTGTTTTGCATTTTTAAAATTAATCACGCATTTGATTTTGGAAAAATGTTAAGGCATTGAAAAATATGAGGAGAAGAAAAATTACCCATAATCCCACCTATAAAACTATTCTCAGTTAATCTTCATTGACAAGTCTTTGTAGTAGGCATTAACATCCTTATTTCATCAATTTTTTAAAGTTTATTTTTAATTTTGTGGGTACATAATAGGTGTATATATTTATGGGATACATGAGATATTTTGATACGGGTATGCAATGTGAAATAAGCACATCACAGGGGATGGAATATCCATGCCCTCAAGCATTTATTCTTTGAGTTACAAACAATCCAATTACATGCTTTAAGTGACTTTAAAACGTACAATTAAGTTATTATTGACTATAATCACTCTGTTATTTTGTCAATGTTGAAATTGAGATTTCTAGAAGATTTCATTGAGTTTATGTTCTAATAAATTCAAGACTGTGGTATAGAATCGTAATATTTGATAAATCATTTGAGCCAAGTACCAACAAAGACAAGATACATGATTTTAGTGAAGTTTGCTATCAGGTCCTCCACTCTCCTAACTCTATATTCAACCACTTTGTGGCATGCAGCTTTCCAAGATATCCCTCAATTATCCCCAACTTCTGCTATTCACACTCTTGTGTGTAGGCAGGACACAATGACCTGCTTCTAATGAATACAATGTAGCAAAGGCAATGGATTATCACTCCCATGATTAGGTTTCAGAAGGCAATGCCTTCCTCATTTCTGGCAATCTCTGTCTCTCTCTCTCTCACACCATCCCAGCTACCTTGCTTTGAGTAAACAAACTGTGGTGTTGGAAAGGCCCATGTGGCAAGAAACCTCTATTCAACAGCCATTGAGGAAATGAGGCACCAAATATAATCCCACAAGGAACTCAAGGAACTGAAACTGGCCAGAAACCATGTGAGTAAGCTCAGAAACATATTCTTTCCCAGCTGAAACTTCAGGTAAGACTGTAGCCCCAGCCAACACCTTGATGTAATTCTGTGATAGACCCTGAAACACAGGACCATACTGAGTTCTGCCTAGATGCTTCAGAGACTGAAATAATAAACGTATTTTTTTTAAGTCTCTAAGTCTTGGGATGACTTGTTATGCAGCAATACACCCTCCTCATGCACAAACTTGGTGATACTCCTATTTCTCTATTCAATACAGTTGGCATTCAGGTTCATCTCCTTCTTCCAATAAGCTATTTCATAAAACAATTGAATAATTCATTTAAATCAAGGTGTTAATAAATGATAGAAACCACCCTTACTTCATTCAAGTTATTTTTATTTTAATTGTACATGGGCTTTTCGATGAAGAAATTGAATCTCCAGGGTTGGAATTTTAGGCATTACAAAAGCCAACAGGGCAATGGGTTTTTATCCTTTCCTGTCTGAGGGTTGACTTGTAGTGGGATAGATAGAGCCTCAAAGTGGTTTGTTTCTTCTAAAGGATAAAGGGCTAATTGCTCTAATACCATAGAGAATGTCATGGAACTCCCTCTCAGTCTCTATGTTTGGGGTAACCTGGACTGGTTACACTGGAAACACTGAAGACTATGAGTCAAATGTAGGCTGAAGGTCAGAGAATGATTTAGGTGTCAAAATTGAAGTGAGCATTTATGGAAGAAACACGCAATCCTTGGAAACCCTTAGTGATGTCTTTGAAATCCCCTAATGATGTCAAAGTACAAATCTCAGTGAAAGATCATATCTCTTTTGTCAAACCAATTTTGAAGGCTTCTATAATAGATACCTCTCAGTTCATGCTATACATGCATCCATAGGCTTGAATCCAAGTAATGTATTTTTATTAGGAACAATTGCAATATTATATGATTAGTTTCAAAGAATATTGCCCCTTAAAGAAAAATGTAAAATGTTGTAGTTCACCCATAATTTATGTTAGAAGATAAAAATTAATTCAAATCTATTTTGTATTTTCTTGTATTATAGTAACAAGCCTCTAATATTGACTTTATATTATATTTTACATATATCAAAAAAGTATGTTAAAGAATTTAAAATTTGCATATATATTACTTACCTAAAAGGGACACTGTAATGACTCAAAGCCAAATATACATTTTACTGAGTCCGTGAATATTTGGGTATATTTTTAAAATATGAATATATTTAATAAACCTTAAAAACTCATGAATTGGGAAATACATGTAATTCTACACATGGTGAAAATAATGAACATAATGAGTAAATCTGATTCTAAGAAATAACATTGGGCCGGGCGCAGTGGCTCAGGTGTGTAATCCCAGCACTTTTGGAGGACAAGGAGGGCAGATTGCTTGTACTCAGGAGCTGGAGACCAGCCTGGTCAACATGGTGAAACCCTGTCTCTACTAAAATACAAAAAATTAGCCGAGTGTGGTGGCACATGCTTATAATCCCAGCTACTTGGGAGGCTGAGGCAGGAGAACTGCTTGAACACGGAAGGCAGAGGTTGCAGTGAGCCAAGATCACACCACTGCACTCCAGCCTGGTGACACAGTGAGACTCCATCTCAAAAAAAAAAAAAAAAAAAAGAAAGAAAGAAAGGCACATCATATAGCTTATTATAAAAATGTGGTCACTCTTTAGGAATCATGTCTCACTGACATCAGAAAAATACGTTTTATCTCTGTTGGAGATTGCCACCAAACATTAATATTCTCTTTTCCATGGTGTAAAGGTATCAATGAGAGGGAGCTGCCTGAGCGAGAAAACATTTCCCATGCCCTTCAGTAACCCGTGTCACATTAGAATCAGTTATGATATAAGTTGTGATGTACTGCTCAGATCTCCTTTTCAGATCTAAAGTATTTGCTTCCCCAGCTTCTAGAAGGGCTGCCAAATGAAAGTTCTTAGCTGTATCACTCTCAGAAAACTGCCCTGAGCTGGAGCAAGCTGTCTTGCTCAATTTCACACCTCCTCTCCAAAGGCAGCCTGCGTCCAGTAATTTGTCTGTACAGACGTACAAATGACTAGCACCCTCGTTGCAACACGAGACAGCTGTAAAGGACCATTTTACCTTCACAACTGCCTATGAATGTTGGCTGAGATCTTTTTTGGAACTGCATCACAGGCCAATTTCTTCCTTTGCCCAATCCTACTTTCTTCCCTTCCCTTCTAGAAATGTTGATTCCAAAAGCACTCCCTAATAATATTGCTTCATGTTAATCTCCATCTACATCCTTCAGAACCTAAACTACCATATGTATTATCTAACAGAACATGAGCAGAAGGGATGAATGGCACTCCTGGGTCCATACCTTTAAGAAGCAGGAGGATATTCTACAAACTCTTTCCCTATGTTTGTTAACTCGATGCCAAGAAAACTCAGAGGCCTTAGAAGGTAGTGGAAACACAAGATAGAAAGAGCCCTTCGTTAGTGCAAGGTAGTTTGGGATGGTCAGGGACATAGCATTAGATTTTTAAGAGAGAGAGAGAGGAAATAAACTTCTGTTGGGTTAAACCACTGACATTTGGGGATTTATTTGTTACATCATTTAGCATGGTTTATATTACTTTAAAAATACAGAAATTGGTTCTTTGAAGTAAGGAACTGGCAGTCTAATTATATCCCTGACTTAGCAGGCAATTGGAGGGTGATGTGGAAACTGATATCAAAGGTTAGAAAGCTGGAGTCACACATATAATACAGTGGTAAAACACTAGGTGAAAGTGTTGCCTGTGATACCTGAGAAGGGAGATCAGGTTCCTACTGAGCCAGTGGCCCTAAGGGAGGTGGTGGGAAAACATAATATTAGCGTATGCTGGCTATAACTTGCTGTGTTTAACAGTTATTACACACACAAAATTGAACTCATACAAGAACTGGCTTGGGAGCAGAAATAAAAGGGAATAGAAAGACTCCAGAAATTTAGATCCCTACATGGCTAGAAAAGCAAATTGCTTATGGAGCTAAAAAGCAGAAGATAAAACTCATGAAGGTTTGAGCAACAAATGCCTGTTTGGACTTCTTCTTATAACAGAAGGAATCTATCCTGCAGCCAAGGCCAGATTATGAATGTATCCTTCTACTCAAGCCTTTTATTTCAGATGATCTCAAGGTAGTCGTAATTAAATTGAGACATTGACAAGAGGATAAGGAAATAAAGAGATAGATTAAGTATGAGAATTCTGTCTGGAAAAGAACCTCGAATGCAGTTACAAGCAAATTAGACAGATTAACAGCTAATCAACCAAAAGCCAATAAAGTAGTTGAAGGAATTGTATTGCCAAAAAGACTATCAATGAATGCAAGGGTCAAAGCCTTTGACTAATCAAAAATTAAAACTACACACAGACCCCCAAAATTGCATAAGCATAAAAACAGTAATGAAATGTGTGCAACCCCCAAGGATGGCCTACTTAGTGCCTATGTTACATGAGTCCATTGAGGAAAATGAATAACAAAGACCCCCACAAAGAGTGGACCCACTGGACATATAAAGCAAAGGATAATGGAGTTCTATACAAAAAGAGAATCAAAGTCTAATCAAGAATTCTACTCACTTCTAGAGTGGAAGCCTGGAATCGTTATAAAGCTTGCCTGCCAAGATTTCCAAACTTCTATAAATCAGTGAACTTTCTGTATTTCCCATTCTTCTCTTTTCCAAATATAATTTTAAAAAATTGATGTTTTCCTGTCCTTGCTCTACCATTGTGTTCTGGAGGTGAGGGTGAGGCATAAAGTTCGTATTTTATTTCATAGGTATCTAGACAATGAGAAGCTACACCTATACTCGACAGAAAGGATAAATCTTTAGTCTTCCATCTAAGACTCAGCTAAATGCAGAGACTGGATGGGAATTTGAGTTGCCACCTATGTAGGCAGGTAAGCACTTTCTACACGTGGGAAGATGGGTATACAGGGATATGTGGAGATCAGATAGGCTGACTATGATGGATGGATGGCTGTTCATCATAAATTGGGACTTCTATAATGCTAAGTTGTTGCTGGAGGCTGTCCAGTGCCAGTCTGTACCTTTCTAAACTTTCTGGCACACTCAGTTTAGGTGTTACCCAATGACTAATTATGATGTACTGGAGAATGAATGGAAGTGATATGGCATTTCCATACGGATTCTTTAGCAATCAAGTGAGGGTGGGCTTCTGAAAACTCATACCCTGAGGCCCAGAGAATGGTAAAACTGCAAATAGAAAAATCCCAAGGATTATGTGTTAGCTGATTAGAATACCTCACCTGTAGCCATAAAACTTGAGTAAGTTAGGCCATTGAATATTTTCTAAATTGTTGAAGCAGCTAGCATTACATAACCCACTTAGATGCCATCTGTGTGTCATATCAATATACAGAAATGGAATATTCACAACATGCTATGGGGTCAGTACTATTATCTCTCTCTTATAGATGAAAAATCTGAGGTTCAAAAATATTAACTCGGCAAAGGTCCATAACAAGTTGAGAAGCCAGGATTAAAAATTGTTTTCCCAGTTTCAAAGCTTGTATTATTTTCTTTATATCATGCCAGTTTTTATTGAAAATGTAGAAATTGGAGGTGGAGTGATGTGGCTGAATAGAAGCCTCCACTGATTATCCTCCCCATAGGAAGAACACATTTAACAGCTGTCTACACAAAAAAGAAACTTCATACGAACCAAAAATCAGGTGAGTGATCACACTACCAGGTTTTAACTTAATATCACTGAAAGAAACTCTAAAGAGGGTAGAAAAGACAATCTTGATCTGCTGGCACCATCTTTTCCACATCCCCTGGCAGCGGCCTCATGGCATGGAGAGATAATCTGTGCACTTGGGGGAGGGAGGGCATAGTAATTGTGGGACTTTACATTGGAACTCAGTGTTGCCCTGCCATAGCGGAAAGCAACACTGAACAGAACTCAGCCACTGTTCACAAAGGGAGCATGTAGACCAGCCCTAGGCAGAGGGGAATTGGCCATCCCAGTAGTTGGAACTTGAGATCCAGTAAGCCTTGCCACTGCAGGCCAAAATGCTCTGAGGTTCTAAATAAACTTGAAAGGTAGTCTATACCACAAGGACTGCAACTTCTAGGCAAGTCCTGGTGCTGTGCTGGGCTCAGAGCCAGTAGACTTGGTGAGGGGGCATGTGATCTAGTGAGACACCACTGGTCAAGAAAGTGCTTGTGCCACACCTCCTCTAATCCCAGATAGTGCAGCTTGCAGCTCTGAAGAGACTTCTTCCTACTTGGGAGAAGAGAGGGAAGAGTAGAGAGGACTTTGTCTTGCAACTTGGATACCTTCTAAGCCACAGTAGCATAGGCAGAGTTGTCAGGCCCCTTTCCAGGCCCTGGATCCCAGACAACATTTCTAGACACACTCTGGGCCTTCTGGAAACCTGCTGCCTTGAAGGGAGGGACTCAGTCCTGGCAGGACTAAACACCTGCTGAATCAGGAGCCCCTGGGCCCTGAATAATCAACAGTGGTAGCCAGGTAGTATACGCCATGGGCTTTGCGTGAGACTCTGAGATGTGGTGGCTTCAAATGTGACTCAACACATTCCCAGCTGTGGAGGCTATGAGGCAAAACTCCTTCTACTTGAGAAAAGCAGAAGGAAGAGTAGATGGGACTTTGACTTGCAGCTTAGGTACCAGCCTGGCCGCAGTGGGGTAGATCATCAAGTGGATTCCTGGGGTCCGCAATTCCAGGCCTTACCTCTTGGATGGCATTTCTGGACCTGCCCTGGACCACAGGGAGCCCACAGCCCTGAAGGGAGAGTTCCAAGCCTGGCAGCATTAACCAGAAGCTGACTGAAGAGACTGTGGGCCTAAAGTGAACACCTGGAAGTATTTCCCACAAGCCTGAGGTCATGGTGGCTACTGGGAGAGACTCTTGGCCTGTGCAAAAGGGAGAGAAGAGTTAAAGGTACCTTTCTTGTGGTTTGGATGCCAACTAAGCCTTAAGAGAATAGAGCAACAGGTAGATTTCTAAGGTTTCTAACTCCAGGACCTGGCTCCCAGATGGCATTTCTGGAACCTCCCAGAGCCCACCCTAAAGAGAAGAACACAAGCCTGTCTGAATATGCCACCTGCTGATTATAGAGCCCGAGGGCCATAAGTGAATATAGATGGTAGCCAGGGAGTGGTTATAGTGGGCCTTGGGTGAGACCCAGTGCTGCACTGGCTTTGGGTCTGACCCAGTGCCCTATCAGTGGTGGTGGCAATAAGGGTGCTTGTGTCACCCTTCCCCAAGCTCCAGGCAGTTTAGCACAGGGACAGACTCTGTTGGTTTGGAAGAAAGTAAGGGAAGAGAACAAGATTCTCTGCCTGGTAATCAAGAAAATTCTTCTGGATCTTATCCAAGACCACAAGGTGAAACTTCTATGAGTCTGGAAGAACCACAGCATTATTGGGCTTGGAGTGTCCTCTAATGCAGATACAGCTGCAGTGACCATTAAGTGATCACAATAACCAAGTCCTTTCAAATACCTGGAAAGATTTCCCAAGAAGGATGGGTACAAACAAGCCCAGACTACAAGATTATAATAAATACCTAGCTCTTCAGTGCCCAGACAGTAATGAACACCCATAAGCATCAAGACCATCCAGGAAAACATGACCTCACCAAATGGACTAAATAAGACACCAGTGACCAGTCATGGAGAGACAGAGATATGTGACCTTTCAGACAGAGAATTCAAAATAGCTGTTTTGAGGAAATGCGAAGAAATGCAAGATAACACAGAGAAGGAGTTCAGAATCCTACCAGATAAAATTAACAAAGAGATTGAAATAGAAATGAAACTAGAAATGAATAACCAGAGGAATTTTGGGAACTATACAAACATATGGAAATTAAACAATATGCTTCTGAACAACCAGTGAGTCAATGAAGAAATTAAGGAGGAAATTTAAAAATTATTGAAAGAAATGATAATGGAAACACAACATTTCACAACACATGGGATATAGTGAAAGCAGTACAAAGAGAAAAGTTTATTGCTATAAGTGTCTACATAAGAAATGTAGAAAAATAGAAAATAAACAACCTAATGATGCATCTGAAACAACTAGAAACAGGAGAGCAAACCAAATCCAAAATTAGTAGAAGAAAAGAAATAATAAATATCATAGCAGAAATAAACAAAATTGAAACCAAGAAAACAATACAAAAGATAAATGAAATGAAAATTTATTTTTTAAAAAAAGACAAAATTCTGTAACCGTTAGCCAAACTAATCAAGAAAAAAAAAAAAGACCCAAACAAATGAAATCAGAAGTGAAAAAGGAGACATTACAACTGACCTTGCAGAAATTCAAAGGATCATTAGTGGCTACTATGAGCAACTGTATGCCAATAAATTAAAAAATCTAGAAGAAATGAATACATTCCTAGACATATATAGCCTACCAAGATTGAACCATAATGAAATCCAAAACCTGAACAGACCCAATAACAAATAATGAGATTGAAGCTGTAATAAAAAGTTTTCTAGCAAGAAAACTCTTGGGACCCAGTGGCTTCACTGCTGAGTTCTACAAAACATTTAAAGAAGAACGAATATTGATCCAATATTGATACTACTCAAAGAATTCCAAACAATAGAGGACAAGGTGATACTTTTAAACTCATCATACAAGGCCAGTATGACTGTGATACCAAAACCAAACAAAGATACCTCAAAAAAAGTCAACCATAGGCTAATATCCCTGATGAACATTTATGCAAAAAATCCTTCACTAAATACTAGTAACTGAATTCAGTAACACAATGAAAAGATCATTCATCATGGCCAAGTGGGATTTATTCCAGGAATGCCAGGATGGTTCAATACATGCAAATCAATCAATGTGAAACATCATATTAACAGAATGAGAGATTAAAACCGTATGGGCCAGGCACGGTGGCTCACGCCTGTAATCCCAGCAATTTGGGAGGCCGTGGTGGGAGGATCACGTGAGGTCAGGGGTTCGAGACCAGCCTGGCTAACATGGTGAAACCCTGTTTCTACTGAAAATACAAAAATTAGCTGGGCGTGGTGGCAGGCACCTGTAATTCCAGCTACTTGGGAGACTGAGGCAGGAGAATTGCTTGAACCGGGAGGTGGAGGTTGCAGTGAGCCAAGATAGTGCCATTGCACTCCAGCCTGGGTAACAAGAGCGAAACTCTGTCTCAAAAACAAAACAAAACAAAACGAAAAGCCATATGAACATTTCCCAAGCACTTGGGGAGGTCAAGGCGGGTGGATCATTTGAGGTCAGGAGTTTGAGACCAGCCTGGCTAACATGGTAAAACCCCATCTCTATTAAAAATACAAAAAAATTAGTCAGATGTGGTAGCACATGCCTGTAATCCCAGCTACTTGGGAGGCTGAGACAGGAGAATCGCTTGAACCCAAGAGGCAGAGGTTGCAGTGAGCCAAGATCGGGCCATTGCACTCCAGCCTGGGTGACAGAGCGAGACTTTGTCACACACAAAAAAGCAAAAAACATATGAACATTTCAATGGAAGTTGAAAAAACATTTGATAAAACACAACATCTCTTCATGATAAAAACCCTCAAAAAACTGGGGATGGAAGAACATACCAAAAGACGGTAAAAGCCATATATGGCAGACCCAAAGGTAGTATCATACTGAATGGGGAAAAGCTGAAAGCATTTCCTTCAAGATCTGGAACATGATAAGGAAGACCACTTTCACCACTGTCATTCAAATAGTGCTGAAAGTCCTAGCTAGAGCAATCAGACAAGAGAAATAAATTAAAGGCATATAAATTGCAAAGAAAGAAGTGAAATTATTCTTGCTTGCAGATGATATGATTTTACATTTGGAAAAAAACCCAACGACTCCACCAAAAAAACTATTAGAACTGATAAACAAATTCAGTAAAGTTGCAGGATGTGAAATCAACATACAATAATGGGTAGCAGTTTTACATGTCAACAGCGAACAATCTGAAACAGAAATCAAAATGTAGTCCTGTTTATAATATCTGCAAATAAAATTAAATATCTAGGAATTAACTTCAGCAAATAAGTGAAAGATCTCTACAATGAAAACTGTGAAACATTGATGCAAGAAGTTGAAGAGGACACAAAAAATGGAAATATATTCCACATTCTTGGATTGGAAAAATCAATATGGTTAAAATGTCCATATTGCCCAAAGCAATCTTCAGATTCATTGCAATCCCTATAAAAACACCAAAAACATTCTTCATAGAAATAGAAAAAACAAATTCTAAAATTTATACGGAGCCACAAAAGAACCAGAATAGCCATAACTATCGTGAGCAACAATGACAAAACTGGAGGAATCACATTACCTGCATTCAAATGATACTACAGAGGTGTAGCAACCAAAACAGCATGGTGCTAGCATAGAAACAGGTAAGTAGACCAGTGGAACTCAATAGAGAACCCAGAAACAATTCCATACATTTACAGTGAACTCATTTTTGACAAAGGCACCAAGAACATGCACTAGGGAAAGGACAGTGTCTTCAATAAATAAATGGTGCTCGGAAAACTCAATATCCACATGCAGAAGAATGAAACTAGACTTCTGTCTGTCAGCATATACAAAAATCAAGTCAAAATTGATTTTGATAACTTAAATATAAGACCTCAAACTATGACACTGTGAAATAAAACATTGGGGAGACTCTCCAGAACATTGGATTGGGCAAACATTTCTTGAGTAATACCCCACAGTAGAGGCAACCAAAGCAAAAATGGACAAATGGAATTATATCAAGTTAAAAAGCTTTTTGCACAGCGAAGGATACAATGAACAAGTGAAACAACAATCCGCAGAATGGAAGAAAATATTTGCTGTATACGTCTGACAATGGAATAATAACCAGAATATATAAGGAGCTCAAACAACTCTATAGGAAAAAAATCTAATAACCTATTTAAAAATGGGCCAAAGATCTGAATAGACATTTCTCAAAAAAATACACACAAATGTCAAAGAGGTATATGAAAAGGTGCTGAATATCATTGATCATCAGAGAAATGCAAATCCAAACTGTGATGAGACATCACCTCACTCTGGCTAAAATAGTTTTTATTCAAAAGAGAGGAAATAACAATTGCTACTGAGGATGTGGAGTAAAGGGAACCCTTATACACTCTCACTGGAAATGTGAATTAGTACAACCATTATGGAGAACAGTTTGGAGATTCATCAAAACCTAAAAATAGAGCTACCATATGATCCAGCAATCCCACTCCTAGGTATATTCCCAAAGCAAGGAAATCAATTTATTGAAGAGATGTCTGCACTCTCATGTCTATTGCAGCACTGTTCACAATAGCCAAGATTTGGAAGCAATCTAAGTGTCTATCAAAAGATGAATGGATAAAGAAAATGTGGTAAATATACACAATGGAGTCCTATTCAGCCATAAAAAAAGAATGAGATCCTGTCATTTGAACAATATGGATGGAATTGGAGGTCCTTATGTTAAGTGAAATAAGCTAGGCACAGAAGGACAAACACCACATCTTTTCAGTTACTTGTGGGAGCTCAAAATTAAAACAACTGAACTCATGGCAATAGAGAGTAGAAGGATGGTTTCCAGAGGCTGGGAAGGTTAGTGGGGGAGTATGAAGTGTGGAGGGTTAATGGGTACAAAAAAAATTAGATAGAGTTAATAAGATCTGGTATTTTATAACACAACGAGGTGACTATAGTCTATAATAATTTAATTGTACATTTTTAAGTAAGAGTATAATTGAATTGTTTATAACACAAAGGATAAATGCTTGAGGTGATGGATACCCCTTTACCTGGATATGATTTTTACGCCTGTATCAAAATATCTCATGTACTCCATAAATGTATACACCTACTATGTACCCACAAAATTTTAGAATAAATAATAAAAAATAAATTTAACAAAAAGAGGAGGAGAGAGAAATGTAATTAGGAGGCGGCAGAATTAGAATGAAGGAGTTTGGTTCTGCGTGTGAAGATGCCAAATTAAAATGCATACTTCCAGTCTTATGGTGTTCTAGGCACTGTGGATAAGGCTCTCAATGAAATGTTCAGTAGACAGTAGTAGGTTAGTGAACAGACTTTAAAGAGAAGAAAGCTTCAGGTAGGTGAAAATTGATACCATCTTTTCACTCTAGAAAGAGCATTGTGCCAATTTACCCTTTAGCCTGTAGTTAATAAGCATGCTGGTTTCCTCATCTCCTCATGCCTTCACCAACACTTGGTGCATCACCTAATTGGCATGTGTAGACTTATTTGCATCTGTTTATATTTTTGAAAAAAAAAGTCAGCATTTTAGTAAATGTCACTCTTTCTTGAATTGGGCAGTTTCCTCTAGATAAGGTACCCTGGAAGGTTTACTCCTACAAGCCTCTACTTTCATCAGTCCATATTGGTCATCCGTATTTACTTTAAAAATCATCCACAGAATGAAAGGACTGAGCCCAGTTTCAAATAAAACTTTGCATTTGATCTATATGAACACAGATTTGGGCCACTTTCCTTAATAGGTATCTCAGTTTAACTGTAATTGTATTCCATTTGGAATCTCTCTTGGGCACATGTGGCATTTTGCTAAGACTTCTGGCAGCATAGCTGCTTATAGTTCAGTTGATAACATATACTTCTTGATTGAGGAGTTCAGAGAGACTCTATTTAATTGTACTTTCCTCTGCTTGCTGCTGTGTACAAAAGAGCCAAGTAGAGAAGGTTCATCTTTTCCTCTCTGTGGTACTGATTTGCATATTTAAACATTCTGTGGATGCTCTCCCAGTTGCAGCTCAGTGGCTAATGTTTAAGCACATATTTGCATTTGAAAAAAAAAAAGTTGTGAAAAGGAGGAAAATATACATTTGATCAAAGAAATGCTAATGAGAATTTAATATAGCCTCAACTTCTTCATTCTTGTTCAAAAGGTTATTATGACCTTGGCTAGAAAACTGTATCTGTGTTTTGTACCCAGTTTTGAGGACTTAAGATAAAAAAGTAATTTATGTGCCTCTGAATTTTTATTTATGTAAGGAGTGATCCCTCGGGTCTTTGCTTATGGAGGTTTAGCATTAGTTCAATACCAGCAAAACTGAACCTCAATATAAAATCTCCCCCAAATACCTGGCTCTCTGTTCTTCTGTAAGCAGAGCGATAAAGTTTTGACTAAAACAAGAAAGAACCCTTATAAATAAAAAGGGGAAGAGGAAAGAAGAGAGAATTTTCCTGCTTGTGTACTGTAAGAAAATTTTGGTGTTAATAATGAGCGTTTGAGATTAGACAGTTTTTCCTAGGCACTGATGGCAGCTGTGGATCTTCTGCCTCTAAAAGACCAACCATACCATGGTTTCGTGAGGTGAGACCATACACTGGGCTCTACACGGAAGCATCAGCTCCACACATCCTTTTTTTCTCACTGATTCTGTGGTAGCAAGTCTTGAAAGATGACTCCTATGAACCACATATTTCTGAATGTATGCCCTAATGTGGCCCTCTCCCACAATGAATCTAGGGTAGCCTTCTGACTTGACTCATTGAAACCAATGTAAGGTGGTGAAAGCCTTGGTAAACCTTACGCAGGCCTAGCTGCCTCCACTTTTGCACTTCTGAAAACCTTGAACTTCCATGTAAGAAGTCTAGTAGCCTCCTGGAGGGACCAGGTAGAGAGGGGCCAAGTGGAAAACAGAGGCCCTGAACTATATGGAGAGGAAGCGAGGTGCAGTCATCCTAGCATCCCAGTTTAGCCTCCACACGACTCCATTCCCATCTCCAACGTGACCGCAACTGCAGGAGAGGCCTTAAATGAGACCAGTGGAAGAACCACCCAGCTGATTCCAGCTGATACCAGTCAATTCTCGTGAGGGATAATAAAATGCTTATTTTAAGCCATTCGCTTAACTTTATAGAGCAATAGAGAACTAAATCAATACATTTCTCCCAGGCATCTTTGCACGTTTTCCTTCCCAACTCTTTTTTTTGCAAATCTTGGAGATGTGACAGGTAATAGACTATTGCATTGGTTCAAAGACAGGCATTTCCTGCCCATCTTTAACTTGCTACCCCTACTCCCCAAAACCATATAGACCTTGAGTAGCCCATGGCTCTGATACAGCATATCAAAGTCCTTAAACTGAGTGTGGATTTTGGTTTGGTTTAGCTTTTCTTACAGCTGATTTGATGAAATATTTAGAGAAGTAAAGATAAATGCTCTTGATTGCAACCTATTAAAGACCTTCCTGGACATCAGTAATATACTCCAAATCAAATGTCTCGGAAATAAAAGGTGGAATCAAAAGATACTACACATATTTTCATTTAACATTAAAACAAGCAAAATGTTTAATCTGATCCCCAACCTGCTTTCAGTAATGTTACCTACTCTTTCAGCATTTAGTACTTACTATGTGCTATGTTATATATATAATATATATATATACACACACACACATACACACACACACGTATATGTCATAACACATAAAAGTTATATATATATATATAAAACTTTTAAACCTGTATTCACAATGTCCCAGCAATAATGGCCTTCCTTTTCTTTTCTTTTTTTTTTTTTTGAGATGGAGTCTCGCTCTGTCAAGCAGGCTGGAGTGCAATGGCACGATCTCAGCTCACTGCAACCTCCGCCTCCCAGGTTCAAGCGATTCTCCTGCCTCAGCCTCCTGATTAGCTGGAATTACAGGCGTGCGCCACCACGCCTGGCTAATTTTTATATTTTTAGTAGAGACGGGGGTTTCACCTTGTTGCTCAGGCTGGTCTCGAACTCCTGACCTCGTGATCCACCCACGTCGGCCTCCCAAAGTGCTGGGATTACAGGCGTGAGCTACCGCACCCAGCCAATGACCTTCCTTTTCTTCCTCAAATACATCCACCTCATTCTTGTCTCAAAGTCTTTGAGGCCACATTCCTGGCCTCAAGATTAGTTCTTTGGATGGAATGGCAATTAATGCCAGATCTTTCCCTGGTTGTCTGCTTCTCTTGATTCTAGGTCCAGCCATAATTTCACCTCTTATAAGTGGCTTTCAGTAATAACTATGCAAAATTAACCTCCCCAGGTAGTTATTTCCTACTACATCTTCCTAGTTTATACTGTCATTGCATGTATCACTGTCTGAAATTTTCTCACTGATTAAGGGACTTTCCTTTTTTCTCACACTCTACCCAAAACTAAGATCCCATGGATCAGGAATATTGTCTATGTGATTCTCCAATATGTTCTCAGCACCTGGAACAAGGCCTGGCATTAATGAATCACTGAAGTAAGGAAGGAAGGAACTTTTACAGTTTACCTTCATGAAAGATATTAATGTCTACTTTTATTTTTTTTTTTATAAATGTGGAATTTGAGGATAAAAGAGGTAACATAACATGCTCAAGGTCTCTCAACTAAATGTAAGTGACTTGTCTGCTCTTTATGCTATCCTGCTCTCCCTGCTATGGCTTCCACGTGGTTAGGTTAGCCGATGAAAACTTCTGGCAAACAATCTTAAAGGGAGGTCTACTAAAGATCAAAACAGATAAACTGAGTAAACAGCTGCTCTCTTCTGCCAGACCCTTAAAACAAGCCCTGGGAATATTTATCTGGTGCTCTTTCTCCCTACATTTTAAAAGAATAATGAGGTCTACAATGTGTACTTCAATTATTAAACATCATCAGCTCAAATCAATAGGTCTTACTTAATGGTGTATTGAGCTCATTTAACCAAAAACAACATTCGACCCCAAAGTTGAAGATTTAGGTTATCTTAGACAAGGTGCTCAAGAAGATTAGCTATTCAAAGCAGAGATTTTCAAATGAATGCCTGAGAAGTTAACACCCATATTCCAGGCAGAGAGAATCAGGCATGGCTATATTGTTATATCTAAAGCTGTGCTATTTAATAAGAGGGTTGGGGCATCTGTGAGTCCAGACTAAGGAAACATGAGTAGTCAGAATTTGTCTCTATCTTTCTAGCTCTGTGTAAGGAAGAAAATGACCAGAAAAGAGACAGAATAGCAATTATTTCTCAGTGGTGGAGACAAATCCATCAAGACAATTGACATTAAGTACTTTCTGTTCACTTTCTTCTTTATCATTCCACATTTCTCAAGTTTCTGATTATGACTTGGCTTTCTAACAAGGCAGAAAGAACATTCTGATCTTTGTGACCACAATTAATAATTCTCATTTTTTTGAAGAAAAAATCTTAAATGCCTGGTTAGCATGAGTCTGTCCAAAGGAGAATGATCATCCCTATCTCTGTTAACAGGTGTAGACTTTGACAACTCAAGATTAGACTTTTGTACCTTCAACCTTGGCGGCCCACCCAAGTGCTACCTTGCTGATCTGTTCTTCACCTGACTTCTTGCTTCTGTTGACACCATCACAGAAAGATTGTATTCTATAATCACAATACAGACCTGGAGCAAGGAAGCTCAGAACATTGGAGAAAAGAGTAAAAGAAAATCCACTCTGTGGGTGTGTGTTTGTGGGGAGGTCTTCCTTTTTCTGTTTTAAGACAGAGATTAGAGAGATGGATCCAAAAGAAGGACTCTACATTGTTAGTTTGGTCAAATTCTTAGATGAATTATGAGAAAAACGATTATCGTATACCAATATTTTTGATTCAGTCATACTCTACTAAGACAACTGGGAGTGGGTGAAAAAGTAACACATAAGGGTCAATTTATATGGGTTAATGTTCCATTGTTATTTTTACTGATCTAAATGCTCTTTTACTTTTCCAAATAAATGTCTGCAATATTACTTTGAGCAACTGCATCCACCCACTCTTGATTTTGGCGTTTCCTCGGGGCACGACCTAATACAGTTATAACTGCGAACTTTTACACAGATGTTCAAAATATAGAATAACTGTGCATCATTAAGAAGCAGTAATACTTACCATGGGTGTAGAAACATCTGTGATATAACAGAAATTAGGTTTTCATTTTAATGCCTTTGGTCTCTTGGAAGAAATGTTTTCCAAACTTAAAAACAAAGTCTATATAATTAGTTTATTACTTTTTCACAGCTCATTGTGCTGCAGGTACAATGCATCATGTCTAAAACATGTGATTCTTTTTCTGGTTTTCTTGTCACAAGTCTTGTCCCCAGTGAAGAATGCTATTTTTCAGTTTCTCTATTTTTTCTTAAGTAGGAGTTTACAGAACTTCCTTAAAACCACTTGTTGCATAATACATAGAAAAACATGTATAAAAGAATCCCCTCATCTTATCGGGAATGATTATCTTCTTAAATGATCTAGCCTCTCATGTTAATCTTCAAGGGACATTTTCATCTTTGTAGCTACTACTTGATTCCCCAAACCAACTCACAATTACATTTATAGATTTCAATGCTGGGTATCTAAACTAAACACAACTACATTATAAGGAATATATATGTATATATACAGTAGATATATATATATACACACATATATATTTATATCAGAGTTAGAGATATACATAACATTGACCAGCATCCTATTTTCCTAAATATGTTTGTTCTCGTAACTTTTCTAGTATTTTTACCCCAAGACCTATATTCGCAAACAGGTACACATAGAATTCAAGAACTATCTTCATATGTTAATTTTGATGTCATAAATATTTAATAAGAATTATGGGGTGCTATTAACTTGTCTTATTGATTTTCATGTTAGAAAATCAATATAATTTTAGACTGAAGAATGAAGAATAAAAATGTATCCAAAGAGAAAACTTTTAAATATTTTTTATAATGGATATGGATATATGTTTATGCATCAAATGGTCAACCTTGTTGATAATTATTACTAGCATTATTTTCACAAAAATGGATCTCCTTTTTTGTTTTCAGGATCTACTAACATTGATTAAAAGAAGTTTGCATACGCAACTTATTCACATTGCTTTATTTTTTTGTTATTATTGGTGGTATTGTTCAATTCACACAAAAATGTATTTCAAGTCATCACATCCTTGCATTTAACCAGAGAAAGAGTAATCTTGAAAGAAAACATTTTACAAACTGGACACATACCCTGTTTATTTTCTCTGAAAGTTGCACTCCATAAAGCAAGTCCATTTTTTAAACCTTTCCCAATATTATACAAAAATATTCTTATGCAAGTAATAAATTTATCTTTAAACATCCAACTTCTTGAAATTGAAAGCAGTCACACCAAAAGTTATCATGGTTAATTTTTAATCTAAACATAGAACACCTGTGCTTGTACAAACTGCTGTTATCATGTGCTCATATACTCTTGACATGGATCTGGTAAATATACTCTGCCGTTATGCATTAAATTCTGTAAAAAAGGATAATCAGCGCAGAACTTGCCTATTTCTAAACAATGTTCTTTAACCATCCTCATCTTATTTGTTTATATATATAATTTCTTTTTGGAAAAAGATTTAAGGCAAGTGCAATTAAAGTTACAAAATCACTATCTCTATTGCTAACATGTGCAGCATTCATATTTAGTGACTGATCTCCTTCCCTCTTAAACATGAAAGTACAAATGCTAAGTATGTTATACTTGCTACAGTCAGCTATATAGTCTTATCTACAAGCCAAAGTTAAAATCTTTAGAGCTATCAACACAAAATTACACTTCTCCAGCACTACCCCAGCAGAAATCTCTGCTATCTCCTTCCTCTGATTTCTCAACCATGTCCAGTTTTCTCATAAAAATACACAGTCATTCAGATGCCCATTTTGAAGATGACTATGAATACAAGGTCACCTCATGGTGCAGAATACCTAAGGTGCAGTACTCTTAAGATCACCAGTTGTACATTTACTTAATTCTATTGTGTTTCTATTTCACATCAGTGATGGCACAGATTCTGTAAAGAGGACTCTAAAAAGAAATCTTATCAGTAGCTGTATTTCTAAAGTTAGGCTTTGCTGAGGACATGGTATTTGCTGAGGACGTAATTTAAATGGAATCTGAAAAAAAAAAGTCATTTCACAGCCCTGGAAAAATAAAATTGTCTAAAAGATAGGAAATCCATGGTAATAGCTTTGGTGCTTTCACAGGCTTTTCTTATGATAGTTGCTGAGTGCAATACCTCCTCAATTCTTTATAAATAAATTATTCAGGGCTACCATGTAATGGAAAAAGTAGAAAATAGAGACAATCATAGAATTTTTATGGGAGAAGTAAGAATGAGCTGACTCTTTTCTTTAAGATAAAATGCACGTCCTTAAAGAAAGGTTAGTTCAACAGAAACCTGGGTATTTATTTTTAGCCTGTGCAAAAAGGATTCATTGGGTAATTTCCTGATGGAGTGCATTGCCTTGGTAACTCATAGCTGCTTATTTAATGTAGCACATATACTGATGACGCTTATTTAAATGTATTGATAATGTGCATTTTTCATTTCACAGTGCATACACATTACATATGGATGCACACATGTACACCAATTTAGCACACTAAATGCTTCTCGTTGTCACAGTTGATGATTCTGAACTGTTGTTGTCCAGAATACATTCTGAAAATAAATCAAGCTAAATTGGTATATTGTCTTTTCCAGTGTAGTGTAGAAATATCAAAGGCTATGTGTCACCCAAGAAAATCTACTGTCGAATATTATTTTTTGAATGTTCTAGTGTTATAAAGCCCCAGATGGTAAGAAGGCCTACAGTGACTGTGGAAGTCACTAGTTTATGAGTGGGAGTTTTAGAAACTTAAAGCCAACTCTCCAGAAACTCTTTGATGTGGCTACTCTGTGAAGGATGTATAAGAATATTTTTCACGCAACTAACAACAATCATGTCCTTGAAATATGTATTAATACTTAGAAACAGTGACATGATTGGTTCATGAGAATATTACATCAAATAATACATTCTCCTTAAGAAACACAAGGTAACAACCTCAACCCTGGTAGTCATTTCAGACAAAACAAGGAGTCTAGAGATCAAAATTAGCCCAGTAAAATAAACATACGTGGCTGGAGCTGTATTGTCAGAGTAAGCGATTGAAGGATAAAATAAAGAACCAACTTGTTTGTCATCGTTGTGTAGGTTGTCATTTTGCTGAAAAAATGCAAGATAACGCATTTAAATGATCATCTCACGTAGAATTAACTAAATTTATTGGCACTGAAAGAATACAGCCTTGTATTTTATGACATTTACTAGAATAATGCTCCCCAAATTACATGATTGTAAAAATTTCCTGGAGTTCAATTGTTTTGGAATGTGAGCCAGGAACTCATTCATGCTTTTAACAAATGCTATAAGCGATTCTTATGCTAAGCAACATTTGAAAACTCTTCATGAGCATTAATCTTTTGATGAATTGATTGTTAACTTGAGTAAAAATAATTGTTAATTAAGTCCAACTAATTTGACTAATTTGATATTTGTATATTTATTGTCACAACAAATGTCTTTGGCATTCCCGTCAAATTTTGCTATTTTTAAAAAATAAAAATAGAAGCTATAGTAGACTTGTATTCTCTCAGAAGGGAGATGTATTGTTATTTACCACTTAACTGTTAATTACCTTCTTTTTTTTTTTTTGCTAAATGATACAATTACTTTTTTTGAAGCCACATACTCTATGGCAAAGCTGAACTCAGCTTTCTTAACTAATTCTTTTTATTTTCCTCTTCATGAGGAATTCTCAAAGTGTAATTTTTCTATAGTTCAGGTTTTTTAAATCAAGAAGACTTCATCATGGGCCGGGCGTGGTGGCTCAAGCATGTAATCCCAGCACTTTGGGAGGCTGAGACGGGCGGATCACGAGGTCAGGAGATCGAGACCATCCCGGCTAACATGGTGAAACCCTTG
>NW_012114489.1:8114484-8127776 GCF_000951035.1 Colobus angolensis palliatus | reverse complement strand
CCAGGATGGTCTCGATCTGCTGACCTCGTGATCCGCCCGTCTCGGCCTCCCAAAGTGCTGGGATTACAGGCTTGAGCCACCGCGCCCGGCCGGATTCAACTTTCTTAACTAAATTTATAAAGAACAATATTGTTCTTTATTGCCAAGAACTATAGAAGTAGGATATTTCTTTGCTTAATTTAAACCAGTTATTGATTTTCATAAACTTATAGTGCTATCATTTATGCTGGCTTTTGTGTGTTTTTCTTTTCTGTTTTTTGAGACATTTCACCTTTTATTAGTAATTGTTTGTTTGTATATTTATTTATTTATTCAAGAGGTTAGAAAATTGGCCTAAATTTTTCCATAAACCAGTCATTCACAGTCCTGATGACTTTTGCCGTATGTCACCTTTCCTAGAATATTATTTACCTATGTTTTAGTTTAAATAATGATGTATATATTATTCTACTATGTAAGTAAAACTATTAATAGTATCCATAAGGTCTTGAGTTTAATGCACGTAAGTTTTTTAAAAATACTGGCAATTTTTATATCAAATACAGAGCTACTCAAATAATAATCTCCCTCTGTGTACCATCAAAACCCAATGGACATATCACTGAGGATAAAAATATCTAATTTAGTCAAACAGCTAAATTATTGGTCAAATTGAGATGTTCTCTATCCTTCAGAATCTTACTAAACCCTTCCCCACATACACATCTGGGTTCTGCAGTACCTACATTGCCTTAGAACGGTGACACCAGGCATTAAGCCTCAATAGAAAATGCAATCTTAAGGAATTTGTTTTAATTACTCTTACAGGCCATACATAAACGCTGAAAATCCCACAGCAATAAGTGATTGGGTCACCACTATTATGATTTTCTTATTTTTTTTTCTTATTCTGTTTCTATTTTGCCCATAAATATAGAGCTGATATTAATTAGGAATCTTCTGGAGATAAGATGTCTTATTAATATCAGTTTTCCTTTTCTTTTCTTTTTTTTTTTGAGAAGGAGTCTTTCTCTGTCTCCCAGGCTGGAGTGCAGTGGCATGATACCAGCTCACTGAAACCTCCACCTCTGTAATAGTTCAAGCGATTCTCCTGCCTCATGCCTCCTGAATAGCTGGGATTACAGGCATGCACCACCACACCTGGCTAATTTTTGTATTTTTAGTAGAGATGGGGTTTTGCCATGTTGGCCAGGCTGACCTTGAACTCCTGACCTCGTGATCCACCCATCTCGGCCTCCCAAAGTGCTGGGATTACAGGCGTGAGCCACCGCGCCCAGCCAATGGCCTTCCTTTTCTTCCTCAAATACATCCACCTCATTCTTGTCTCAAGGTCTTTGAGGCCACATTCCTGGCCTCAGCCAGCCTCAGCCTTCCAAAGTGTTGGGATTATAGGCGTGAGCCACCGTGCCCCGCCCCGTATCAGTTTTTTTAACCACTTGTTAATATTACGAATGTAATTAAAATTCCTGAGAATTTATGTGTGTGTCTGAAGTGCACAAACAATCCCAAACTTTCTTCAACTATAGAGGTTTCTCCTGATATTTTGAATAATGGGTCATATGCTATAATATGATTCGCAATTTAAAATATACTATGTAAATTATACACTGATTCATGATCCTTATAACATTTTATTTTTTCAATAGAGTTTATTTTCTCACATTTAAAAATCCTACTGAGGTAGAAATGGCTTTAAGAAAGTTTAAATATGTTAATTACTTTGAAATCCAATCTAAAATAACCTTATAGGGCCTTTTGGAACTATTTAAATTTTCTTAATGATTTATGTCTGCTTCATCTTTGATAAGTGTTTCTTAAAAGGCTGTTTCTTTAAGATATGCATTCTGCTTAAACAGCTCATTCATTCTAAGAGGCTTGTGTTTGTTCACTTGTTATGCTTATGATGGAAAGATTTACCACCATTCTCCTCCTCCCAAATAAAATAAATAATAAGGTTATTTATCTTAAACTTAAAATAAAAAGTAAGGCCAAAAACATTTCCCTTTAGGATTGACTGTGTACTTCAAGTAGATGCAAACAGAGTAGAAAAACAAGATGATTAAAGATCTTGGTCACTTTAAAAGGTTACCTGAGGGGACTTTATTTTAAGGTTATTATGTGAGTAGTACCTTAAAAAGAAAGGGACAAAATACCTGGGGAGCAAGAAGTAAGGAAAGGAAACAGCAAAGAAGGACTCACATGTTATCATTCCTTTCATTTCTGTTTCTCAAATAATTTTATAAAATAGATAAAGGGACAAATGTAGAAGTTAACCTTGAGGAAACCATTAATGTGATAATGACTTTTAAGTTACTGAGTTACTGATTCAAACCTCTCCTTAATCCAGTAGTGAAGAAAAAAGAGAAATTGTAAATGGGCTTGATTTTTAAAGAAGGTTTTTCTTTTCTTTTTTTCCAGCCAACTGGGCATTCTTAAATCTCTTTCTTCACCATCACAATAGGAATTAGGCCTAAGAATTTTAAGTTTATACAGACATAAACAGGGAAGGAAAAGTTTAACAAGAGTTATCAAATTAACAAACGTACTTACATATGTTCCAACAACACATTATTTAATTTATTTTCATCTATGATCAGGTAGAAACCAGAAGAAACATTTGTAGCTTAATAAATAATTTAATTTCTTGAATTTCTATGTAACATATAAATTTATTTTTACAGGATATATAGAGAGCATACTCATAGAGAGCAACAGACTTATGAAACGACTATAAAACACAAATTAAAATTTGAGTTTAAAATTTCTCATTTTTACACTTGTATTTGTCTATTTTCCTATTGCTAGTCAAAGCGAAACCAAATATATAATTGTAAGTATTCTAAGAAAAAAAGGAGTGCCTCCATCACCTATGCATGAGTTACATACATTCTAGATTGTACAAAATCAAGAGGGTAGGCAAAACTAAAGGGAAACACTATATAAAAATGCACTTTTTACTGACTGTTGAACAGATCTGAGAGTGTCTAAGTTTCATATATGACTTGAACACCAGCAGAGGAAAATGACTCCATCAATTTTCCTATTTGGGTTCCCTCAAACTCTGAAACTGTAAAAGTTTTTGCAGTTCAATAGCAGATTATGTGAACATACCTCCACTACTTTGGTGGAAAGAATACACTAAGGATTCTAGTTAAGAGGAGCATATACTGCAAGGAATATGGACAACCACCCATGTATCCTAACATTTAGATGTCTTCATCCCAGTTGAGAATTAACCTAAATGGTCACATCTGATCTCCCCAAATGTGATCTCTCATTGACTAGTAAAGATAGATCCAAATTACTTTGCCACATTTTCATGCACTATGTAATAATGTCATTTCACATTAAATCTTTTTTTAATGACACAGCATGCCCTTTGAAACTTAATGTTATCTGGATTATGAAGGTTAAAATTTACACGTCAATCTTACATGTAATACTCTCAAGTTCATGTGCAGTTTTTCCGATTCTATTCATTTACTAGTGGAGAGAACATAGTGTAATGATTTTTTTAAGAGAGATTGCCTTTGTTAAAAAAAGAATGCGCTTCAGACTTGCGGACCATGGGGGAATGCATCAATGAAGATAGTGAATGGTAGAAAAAACAATAGTACTTTACTTACTTTAATGAAGAATTCAGAAACATGAGTTTGTCAGTGGACCCAGAGGCTATTTAGAGAAAAATTTTCCAATGAGCAGGAGAAATACACACACACACACACACACACACACAAACGAAGACAGGTTTTACGTTCTGAGCCTGGAAGGAAGAAATGATACTCGATAGAGTATTGGAATTGAGCTCCAATTTTTTTACATCCAAAATTACATCCATTTTCTATGAATGTGATGGAAATTTGATGATGATAAGGCATATTCATTTAGGATTAGGATTAGCTCATCATCATCATATCATCCTTCTCTTGCTTTATTCAAATTTAGTTAGATCTTACAGCTCCTTGTGACAGTATCTCAATTTATTAACAGAGAATAACCTTTCACCTTGCTACCAATCACAAGTAAAAGATAAAACTTAATAACCACTACCTAACTTTATTCTCAAAATTCTTCACATTCCTCCAAAGTCATATCATAAGTTATGAAACTGGCAAAACCATAATTGCTGAAAATCAAATATATAGCCACTTCTAAATCTTTGCATAAAAAAACTTGGTGGGATTTTCTTTTTTCTAGAAAAACATGTCAAATGTTTATTTCTTCTTTTCCTGTACTGGGTGAATTGTTAGTTATGTTGTAGGAAAAATAATTAAACATAAATCCCAAATAAATTTACTGAAATAAGGCATCATTGTCAAATTACATACATTCACATTCACCCCAAACTAATTTTAGAATGGGTGAAGACATGAGTAAGATTATCACAACAATGATAGCCAATTAGTTTTTATCTGAGCATGAATTATTTGTCATCATACAAAATTTTTGTTTACAGTATGCTAGGTCTCCCACAAAGTCAGGCCATTTTGGAAGGAGACATGTCTCTAGTAGAACAATAATTATCTCCCGAGTTTTTATGAATGAAGGTAGAGAGTGGTAGACAAAACAATGCCTGCAAGATATGTGGGTTTATCTGAATATCAGTTTCTGAGAATACCTTCTAAATCCAAACATCAGTAGCTTTTTAGGTGATAGATATCTTGAGACTCACACCCAGACGAACACCGTTTTACACACATTAACAATTTTATCTGGAATTTCAAGGGCTTTGTTATTTTATTCCTTTTTATAGACCCAAGGTATCCTTGAACCCAAGATTAAGATCTGCTATTAAGGATAATCAAACTTTGATTATTGGTTACCTTCTTTGTTCAGAACAATAAAGTGTAAAGGATTCATGATAAAGCAAGGAATAGCCTCTGCTTCCATTGACAAGCTTCTCCTTTTAGGGATTCTAGTTGCATCACCATCTTTTGGTAATAACTGTATAAACTGTTAGAAGAGTTCCTCAGCAACAGGGAATGTGTGTCTGTCTGTAGATGGGATTTCTAACCTATTTAATAATATTTCACCTCTATTAATCAGCTATGTCAAAAATAAGATTAATGACCAAGCAAGTTCAGATCAGAGACAGGAAGGGATTTTCCTCTTCTATGTCTGTGTATTCTCTTACTTCCAGTCAGTCATTTTATTTGTGTAATGCTGATGCTATCCTTTGAATTTCAATATGCTTTCTTCTGGGACTAATGATACAAAACTTAACCTAATAAATAAAGAAATTAATCACAAGTTTAAAAAAAAATACTCCTTAGAAAAAAGAGAACTAGGGCATCATTCCAGAATCCAAAAATAATTCACAAATGTATGAATCAATGTTTTCCTAGAAATGGTGATCTTAATTTATATAAATGATATCTGAAAAGTTAATGACTATTCTAGGATAAACAAGATTACAGTTTAGGGGTTGGCTCTCAGTTAATATTTGTTCTTGTTATAAAATGCTAGATAGTAATGAAATATGGAAGAAACCAGCATCTATATTTTAAGATTAAGCTGATAGGGTCCAAATATATATACTATGAAGAAAGTAATAATCACAAAGTGGTTTACTGTTTGAGCAATCGAGTGTTTAGCTATAGAAATATAGTAGATTCAGGTCTCTGAACTCATTATGTCTCAGATTTGTTTCATAGAATTGATCTAAACTTAAATCAGCTATCTACATGAGACACAAATGTCTTCTCTGCCCACAGGAGACCTAAGGAATGGAGTACAAATTAAATAAGCAAAAGTTTGAGCACCAGAATAAGGGGTAGGATGCTCATAAGCAGCAAGTAGAGGTTACACTAAAGAACCAGATGATCTTTAGAATCCACAACGTGTCGTTCAGAGCTCGAGCGGCAATTGATGAAAAACAGGCAATACCAAACATCACATATGTCCAAGTCTGGAAGTCCATTCTCTCCTCCAGCTTGGCTAACATATTCACACTTTCAACTGTGTTTTTACAACTAGAATATTCTCATCCCCCACAGCCCCCACTGAAAAAAGCGAAGGATGAAACCTAAGCACTAGGGGACATCGATTTTTTTCTCTTTTTATTGTGAGTTCTAACAGAACTTTTGTTAAACACAGAGCACGTGAACACATGACAGTTTCCTTCATTTGTTCTCACATGGAGCTGATAGAGGAATACTTGGGAGGAATGTTTCTAAAGCCATAGATAGCCTCTTTTGCATTTATTTCATTTTTTAAATATGACAAAGCATTAGAGGAAAAAGAAGTTTCGTAAGTTGTGAGATATCAAATATTACCCATCAATCCCTGAATCATGCTATTCAAAGTGCTTAAATCTACACTAAAAAGAGAACAAAAAATGTACTCCCAATGCAGCTAAATTAACGTCTATGGATGCCTAAAATATGACTGTGGTCTGATTACTTCCTCTACATTTATTCCACACTTCCATCGTGCACTGAAAAGAAAAATTAAAAAACAAAGAGATAAATCAGGCCGTTGCCATGTTTACGGTTTTCTGAGCACTGGGGGAGTTTGGAATCCAGTCCAATGAGGTACACTGCCACCAGTCCCTGACAGCTGTCCATAGTACAAAGTAAACAATGGCCTTCTCAGACTCTGAAAATAACCCAATGTGCAAAGCTGACCTTAAAGTTGTATCTGTCCTTGCAGCTTCAGTTCTGGTTTGTGAAAATGTGACACAGATCCAAGGGGAGAGCACGGGAATAAAGAACAGATTGTAGAGAAGGACCCAGGCGAGTTGTCAGGGAAATAAACATTTTTTAAGCAAATAATAATCAATGCACATCCCAAGGCTCCTTTACCTTGTCACACAGATACTGAGACCTTTTCATTGTTCCAAATGCTTATACTTCTTCCTCATATATTTGCAAATTAATCTCACCTTCCCCAATGAACCCCATTGCAGTTTACACTTGTGTGTGTGTGTGTGTGTGTGTTTGTGTGGCCACCTTACTATTGTGACCAAAGTGTAGAATTGTTTTCTCATTAAATGGTGGTAGGAATAAAGCAAACATACAATAGTCACTACACAGGCCCACAGATGATGACTCGGATGGGAGTTCCTACAATGAATCACTAAATTAATGTATAAGTTCTATTATCAGTGTTTTTATCACATTGATTTTTTTAAAAACTAAAAGCTACATAGGTAATAGTTCCTTTTAACAACTCTGCCCTCTGCAGATTCCTTTGTGATTGATTTTGCATCAACCTTCACATGAATATGAATTAGCTGCTTATGTCATTGATTTCAAACATAAAGCTAAATGGTAAGGGATGAATTTCTTGGGAGCATCAGCTTTCTGTTTTCTGAAAGATAGAATTACATAGCTAAAATAAAGCAAATTCTTTATACAGTAAAAGTAATTATTTTAAATACTTTCTGATCTAATTTAAAAACTATTTTGTATAAATAATGTTTATTTTGAAAATACTGATCTCTGTTGGTATTCATATGTTTGACCTCCTGAGTTCTTAAACACCTTGATATTAATAAGTTTTGCTTATGTCCACAAACTGAAACCACTTAATTCTTAATGTAGTGTTGAAAATTAAATACAAGCGAGTTAACATTTAATTACAAGGGGGTCGCACAATAAGTTTCACAGATTTTCTCTGACTCTTTAGAAAATAACATTTTGTATAATACAAGGTGACAAAACATTTGATGACACATCCTGTCCTTCCCTTTGGTTTGGAAGCCTTCAGTGTAAATTTCATTTTGACTTGCGTTGATTCACTCTTTTGAATTAACTTGCCTGGCATTTGCACATAATCTCGTTTGCAGAGAAATTATAGAGGGAAAAGAGGAAGTAGAATATTAAACAAAAACAGCCACAAACACATTCATGCCTTTCCAGGAAGTGATCAAATATAGGGCTTGAATTTTTTGTTGTTGTTTTTTTTTTTTGTTTTTTTTCTTTTTTTTGTTTTGTTTTGTTGTTTTTATATATATTTATATTTATATATATATGTATATATATATAAGGGTACATCAACTCATTTAAAAAACGGAAATAACACTCTTCCCCAATTTCATGCCCTTGATCTTCTCTTCTTAGCACTCTGCAGTGGTCACGGTGAAGCGATTAGCACACCTTTGGGTCTAGAGTGTATTCTGAAGAGCAGTGACTTAAATGTTAAGACAGTGAGACCCGCCCCCACCCCTCCACAGAGTTTACACATCATGCTGCCGTTAGAAAGGTAGAGGTGGGGAATGAGGTGGGACAAGGAAGAGATTCAGGGCTCTGACTGGTGGGGCCCTCTTATGAACAAGTGTTCTTCTCATCTTTTTTTTTTTTTTTTTTTTTCCCCCAAATGGCAATGCTGGCATTTGTTGCATTGTTCTCTGAAGGCCGATGTGGCCCAGTTGATCCTAGGCAGAACCCGAGAAAGAATCCGGTGCTCCTTGTCCCATTGGATAGATTTGTCCAAGCACCCCAAGGAAATGTTAAAAGCAAAGTAAAACTTTAAAAAAGGAAATAAAATAAAAACCCATTCTAAAACTAAACTAATGAAGCAAAAAAAGGGTTTTCTATCTACACATCAGTCTCTTCTTTAAAAAAAATGTAAATTTACAAATTCCAACGACATATAAAACAAAGTCAAAAAATGTAATGGTAAAAGACATGGTAAAACAGGAGGACACTGATGCTACAAAGAAATTCCAAAAAACATATGTACAAGACCCTGTTTTTCCTCGTGTTCTAGAGATTGTAATGCATGTTTTTTTCACAGCAGCAGTCGAGGATTTAGTTCCAGGCACTGGACTGCAGATTCCACTCAAGCTCCCAGGGACGGGATGTCCCTTGCTTTTCTGTCACCAAATCACACTGGATATACTGGTCTCCCTTGGCAACAGCGGCAGGATGGCACTGTTTGTGTGGGCCTCATCTGGATTCTGCTCCCTGCTCGATTTTGTCTGTGGCCGCTGCCCGTTGATGAGTGTCATAGGGATGTTACAGTAGGTATGCTGATTGCCTATGGAGGTAAGAGGCAGGGTGCCGGTAGGAGGTACGTCATACTCATAGCTTCGGTAGTAGTGTTTCTGACGCATTTGTGAATGGTACGTGTTGTGAAAGGTAGAACGGAGATCTGGATGGGCAGTGGCCAGAGCGGTGGAGGTGGCCGCGGCCATGGAAATGGCCGAGACAGTCTGCAGCTCCCCAAAAGGCCCTTGCTCACTGACATCTAAAGCCTGCTCATGTGTAATGGGTTCTATCCTCTTAAAAGGCATTTCGTACTGTAAACGTTTCCAGAACTTAGAGTTCAACTTGTTGCATTTTGGTCCGTGCCATTTAATGACCGTCAGAAGCTTGATGGTGTGCTTGAGGGCCTCCACCTCCTGGTAGTTCATGATTCCTCTCAGTTCACTGCATTCAATTAGAATCACTTTAATTTCTCCAGTCACAAGCATATTTCGAAGTCTGGTTTCCAGCTCAAAGATGCTCCAGCCCCTTCTAACTACGTAATTTGGGGTCATGACAATAATCAGCCGCTTGCTTTGATCTACACATCTTGCCACATCTTCAATGTAGGCTACAAAAGATAAAAGAGTACATCAGAATGAGCGAATGGAAAATGTGGTCCAGAAAGTCCTAGTAGATTCTCTTTCAGAAATTAAATGAAAATAGTTCACTGAATAGAGTTTGGGACTTGCTTCTCCTAATGTCAGCAATATTTTTTCCTGGTACAAATCTCTCATTTGGTTTCTTTCAATGTCAAGGCTCACAAAATGAGATGCTTTATACAGTAATGGAATATCTTCTCTGAGCTAGCAAAAATTAAATTTCATGTGAACACACAAAGACATTTCTTTCTAGGGAAACTAACAGATACAAATTTTGAAGTAAAGAACCAAACATTAAAATTCTATGAAAAAGTGATGACTACACAGACACTCACATGAATATGCACACTCTCAAATGAAAACATTAACTTACTTCCAGTTGGGATTAAATCTCTATCTGGTATAAACAACTTGTATCCATAATGCTTTTCAAGCATATCAGGTAGGATTTCAAGGGCAAAACGTTCTTCTTCCCCAGTCTCTTGATTCCACTGGTCAGGATCCACTTTGGTGTATGATAAGTATGCATCATAATCTTTATTGTCTGTTAAAAAATTCCAAAGAAAAGTCAAAGTCACTACTCTACAAAGATAACAATAGGACATGACAACATGCACGCTTTTTTCATAAACATCTCCAAATGTCCCATTTCTGAAAGACCAAAAAAGGAAGCCTTCATTAATTTTCATTGAGTTCAATGATGCTAAATATTCTAAAACTAGTTTGGAGGTACAAAGGGTTATATTTTGATTTCTTGATGACGTTGTTGTTGTGAAAAAAAGTAGGAGAAAAATCAATGAAAAGAGCGATGAAATGCAGACTTCCTTTTTTTTTTTTTTGTGCGACACACTCTTGCTCAGTCGCCCAGGCTGGAGTACAGTGGCGCGATCTCGGCTCACTGCAACCTCCGCCTCCCAGGCTCAAGCCATTCTCCTGCCTTAACCTCCTTAGTAGCTGGGATTACAGGCACCCACCACCACACCCGGCTAAGTTTTATATTTTTATTAGAGATGGGGTTTCGCCATGTTGGCCAGGCTGGTCTTGAACTCCTGACCTCAGTCAATCGACCTGCCTCAGCCTCCCAAAGTGCTGGGATCACAGGCGTGAGCCACTGCACCCAGTTGAATTTCACCATTTTTGATCCACAGATCACAGAGAATCTTGATTGCTTGTAAAAGCCGTATGTTTGGATATCAGTATGCTCTTACTTTAAATGTTATTATGTTCAATTGATCCTACCCTTGGCCATTTTACCCAGTTGAAAAAAGAGAGAGAAAATGGCAACTGACTTAACTGTGGAGGAATGATTTTTTAGATTATGTGTGCTGTGTTGATTTTCTGTTGGGGAGAAAATAAAACCAAACTTGGGATAATTTTTTACTGGGAGTCAGTTCTTGCATACTGGGACTGAGAATATTATTAAAATGAATGATTATAAAAAGACATGATTTTTCTGGTCTCCACTCATCTTACACATAAAATATTGCCAAGTTATTTTTCATCTTGCTAATCAGTTTATTCATAAGAATCAAAAAGTAGGATGTAAATAAAAGAAACTTAGTTCTAAAATCTACTTTCTCTCCTTACTCTTCCCCCTCTCTACATGAGAAGATTTTAAATGTTTGAGGACTACTATCATTTGTTATCTTTATCTTAATTTTTCTAATATACCATCTCAGATTTCTCATTTGTTATTTTAAGAATAAGAAATCATTTATCCTCTGGATAGTCTTTCTTTCATCAATTTCTTTTTTAGACTAAGATATCAAGATTCATAGTTCACTTAAATTTTAAATACTGCTGATATGCTGAGTCTACCAGTATCAATGTCTTTAGCTCTCTACTGCGCTTCCCTGATGATAGGCAGTGTATTACTTGATGATTAGATCAAGTTAAACTGAAACACTCATAAATTTCAGAATAAAATGAACTCTGCATTAAGCATAGAACTTAAAATATTTGGGCTATAAAACATCAACGATAGAGGGACATTCTTGACTGTTGCTCTGGGTGGCTTTGGGACAATCCTTTTGACTTCAAGGACACTAAAACTCACTTCCTGAGATTTATACATGTGTGTAGTCTGATAATTTTGAGTCATCTAGAAATCATTCTATGATTATAAATTTTCAGGGCAAACTCAGAAAAGTATTTGCTACATGTAAAGTTAACACAGGTATATAAGACACTAACAACTCCACTATAGGATACCTGGAATAAAAACTTCAGCTATAGAAGAGTTTTTTAAAAAGCAGCTTTTAGGGGAAAAAAGTTTTAGAGAAACAGTCATACCAAATGTGTCATATTTTGGCATTTCTTATATTCTTTAGGCAGGATATAGTTGTACATGTTAAAAAACAAAATCCAGTTTTCTCCAAAAATAATTATTATATTTGCTATAGCAAGGCTATATGCCCATAGGTCAGTACAATCTATAATTGTACCACTCATTGATGTAAACACTTTAGTTGAGTAAGGAATCATTAAAAAAAAAAAGCACACAATAAAGCCAGTATATAATATCAGTTAATATTTAATTAAAATACTCATTCATTAACTATTCACATGCATTACCTGTGAGATATTAAACTTTCTTTACAATATTGGTCATTAGTTTCTAGCCTAGTAGGAGATGCAGACAAATCCAATAGTTCATTCCTAAGAGATAAATGTGTTACTAAGTGTAGTTCAGGAGTCACAGGCTAATGGGAGGACTCCTCAGGCCAGATTGTGGATTGTAGTATTATTTTGGGCATGTGCTATTTTCTTTCTGGTAATCTGTTCTTTTCCAGTTTGCCACAAAGTAGTGCAAAGTGTTGAAACTCCCCTAAATTGGGGTTGTGTAATAATTAGATCTTCATTCATTGCCTCATGTTTTCCCTAGGCTTAAGATTATTTTAAAGCCATATCAACATGAACACCAGTAAGAACAGAGCATTCAGAAATCAGAAGAGATGTAAACAACCGGTCCACCCATACTGATAAATTTCAGATAAATACCACCTTTGCTTGCATAACATTATGTTTTTGATTACCCTGCTTCTTTCATGGAAACCTCTCTTCCAACCCATAAATACCGTCTTTCTGCAAGATGTTTTCTGCGGTCCACTTCATTTTTCTTTCAGCCCACTTTCCCTTAAAAATATCCTTTCCTTCCATAACATCAACTTCCATAACATCACTTCTGTGTAGATGCCTCCTCAATTTGGATGCACGATCCTGTTCTATTTCTCCTGAATTAAGACAGTCCCCCAATCCTACCTGTAACCTGAACACCTTAATTTGCATTTTCATCATGCACCTCACACTTCACATGCTCCCAACACAACAAGCTTCCCATCTCAAGCTCTGTTCTTCATCTTTTATTACATTTTAATTTTAGTAACATAAAAATCTCATTTCTTTAATGTCAAAACTTCAGATGCACGTTCCACCTATCCCTTACCTTTACTAATAATCTCATTGCCATTCATTGGTATAAATCTATTGGATTCTATTTCCATTCTAGGTTAGGCTCTACTCATATCTCAGCTGTTATAATTAGAGTGGTCTTTCCTTTCCACTTCTTTCTCCTTCTGGAGAATAGAGTCACCAAATTTACCTTCCCAGACCTTACCACTGATCATGTGTTATGGTGGCCTAAAAATATATCTGTGTTGGCCGGGTGCGGTGGCTCAAGCCAGTAATCCCAGCACTTTGGGAGGCCGAGACGGGCGGATCA
>NW_012114489.1:8060320-8114299 GCF_000951035.1 Colobus angolensis palliatus | reverse complement strand
AAAAAAAAAAAAATATATATATATATGTGTGTGTGTGTGTGTGTATATAGATATATATATATATATATAGATATGTATATATAGATATATATATATGTGGCTACTCATTGTCTAAATAATCAGCAGCTGCAATTTTAGCTTGTTTTCCTTGAAATTTAGTCTGATTTCCCTCAGTTGGAAGCGATATTTTTCCCATGTATTATATGATTGTGCTTATATCTTATCTTCTCTCTTAGACTATGAGATCCTTAGCTCAGGTATGTGACTAGGGCTTAGTAGATGCCCAAGTATATCAGTTGATGAAATGAACGAATGGCATCACATGACTCACACCCTGTAGCTAATTTTGAGATTTTTCTCAAGACCCTGATCATTTCTCAGCAGAGACTGCTTTGGAGATGTAGACTCCATGCTGCTCTGACTTCTGAAGGAATTACTGGGAGCTGTGGTTCAGAGTTTAGCAAGGCTCCTTTGGAATAGTCTTGAACTGTGGCTTCTCACCTTGATTCATGAGAAGACCTTAGGGTCTGTGTAAATGCCTCTAGGAAAGCGGTTTTCAGACTTGAGCATGAATGACAATCATTTGGAGGGCTGGGCCCCACCTCTAGATTTCTCGTTCAGTAGGTGAAGAGTAAGTTCCTAGAATTTATATTTATAGCAAACTCTCAAGAGATGCTGCTGCTGATTGAGGGACCACACTTCAATAAACTGTTATAGAACAGGATATAGGCATGCAGAGGTCTCAATGACACCAAACAACTGCAGTTATCTGCCAGGTATTTGACCACACCATCATAAAAACTAAACCTTGCCCCCTCAGCTCCACGATAGATGGCCCTAATACTTAGAGGAGATATATTCCCAATAAATAGCTGAGAATTCTTGTTTTTATCAAAAAGGGGATAAATTTTTGCCTAGACTAATATATGAAGTAACCATATTAATCCTAAATGAAATTTAGGAATTGGTGCTATGACATCAGTTAGTTTTCTATCTCTTTATGTCATCTGGATGTATTTATAGCACTTAAGTTAATATCTCCCAGTTATAATGGAGATATTTCCAAGTAGATTATACTGTTCGTAGAAAGCCTCTTTCGAGCATCTGCAGCACCATCCTCAAACCAATGGGACACTTGAGTGATATCTAATTTCTCTCTTTCTCCAGAGTCTGCATCAGTGCAGTCATGGGTTAGGCATTTATTTACCACCAGAAGCAAGCCCATGATTTGAAAGTCGTCAGACTGGAAACAGAGTGCCAGATGCCATACTAAATTCAGCAATGGTTTTTGACTCAAAATCATATGGACTCTAAGGTGTCTTCCCTTTTTCAATTGCCAACTGTATATGCATCTTGGATAGTATGTCTTAGATTGTTTTGATATAAGTAAGAACATAAATTGACATATTTTAATGTGTATGAACTTCACGTGACTAGTGAAACTGTGAAAAGCTGACATTTTATAACCATGAAAAACAAAATTATGCTAATATTTTTAAAGGACAGGGCTAGGATAATTTAAATTCAACTTTCATTCATCACCAGCTTAAAAGTACTTATAGGTTGCTACAAGAATCTATTTCTTATTCTGAGCTTTATTCTCAAAATCCTCTGTAATTTAAGCCATCAACTATAATTCTGTTCACAGCAGAGATGAAAAACAGCTGGTATACACACTCTTTGTAGTAATTCTTTATAATCTCAAATATAGTCATTAAGTTGCTCTTTCTTATGACTTTCAAAAGGTGCTGGCAGATATGCTCCACCAGAAAACTAAAACAAAAAACAAACCAAAAAAACCAAAGATCCAATCGTTCAACTAGTTGTTTGGTTACTTGAAGTCAATCAACAGGTCCAGCAGATATTTCTTCTTAAATTTAATTAACTAAAAATTTTGATGTTTTATAAAAACATTTTCGAGAGGAAAGAGGGAAGTTTGGACTCTGTGGCGTTAACAAATAAAAACATGAATTTAAAATGTTAAGAAATCTTGATGAGGAAGGAAAAAATGGAATTATGTTCAGGAATGAAAAGCGGGTTTGGAAAGGTGATAGATAAATGCAACTTTCTCTTTAACATATGAGAGGATAATACCCTCAATGTTCTTTAAAAGGAACGAGGAAGCAAGGAATCTGCGGGATTATTTTAGAATAACACAGCTTTTAAGAAAATGTAGGTTGAAGACTCCTTTATCAAGATGAAGGTAGTGGCTGTATTGGATTTGGTTAGAAAACAGATTTACTGACAATAGAAATGTTTTAAGTATGACATCCAGTTTAGGGGAGTTTTTAACATCTAAACACTTATTGAACAGTTGTCAAATGTTTTTGGCAGCTGGCTATTCCTTTTTTTTTTTTTGTTCTCAAGTACATATGAATCACATAAGTGAAATTGACTAGTGGCAGAGGCCATCATTCAGTAAACGGATTCCTAAAATGAAACTGGGGGAGGGTTCAAAGATAAATTGTATATTTCATCTTTTTTTAATCCTAAAAGTTGATTTTGTATGTTTAAGTGTTGCATATTATCACAGAAAACTTTGATAATTAAAAATTTGCACTGATAAAAATTGAATAAATTATAGTTTTCAAAAAGTAAGCCACATTTCTTGTGTCTCAGATGTGCCATCATATGCTTTCTCAATTTTTCACGATACGATTTTTCAAATAAAATTCTCTTCAGAGATAGATCATATATCTTTGAATGAATAAACATGAGATATATAAAATCATAATGTTTTGATTTTATGATTATTGAATGTTATTGTCTTCATAAATTTTGCTTTTCATTTCAATTCTGCTATGACAACCTCTGGCAATTGTTGTAACATAAATTTGCTTGACTGGTGCACTTTGAAATATTTACAGTACTGTTCTAATTCACATGTTGTGCCATTTGGTACTTTTCTGGATTATCTGAATCTATAAGTTCTGAAACACTTAAATTTGATACTAGTTAAAATATCTGTGGTATAATGTAGTAAAAAAAAACCCAGGAGCTTAGCTCAAATCTTGATTGCCATAACTTTTTATATAACTCATTTGGGACTATATTTCCTGATCTATAAAACGGCACCTCCCTGAAGATGTCTACAATTAAATGAGACCCCATCATATAGCAAAATGCCTGGTCCAAAGGAGTCATTCTGTAGATATTTATTTCCTTATCTTGTATCCCTAAGAGGGCAGCAGGCAACATAGATTCAGAAGTCTTAAGGGGATAAGCAGTAGCAGAATAGCATAGGGAGTACAGATTTGGGATAAGAAGCCTTGGTTCCCACCATTTAACAGTTAATGATTTGAGGCAAATCATGCACCCAGAACAACTCTACATCTCTGCTTCTGGGATCCAAAAACTTGTTCTAGCTTCTAAAGATTATTCCTGTGTATATAAATGGTCTAACTACCACCACACCCCCAGGTGGAGAAAAAAAAAACACCAAAAAATCCCTTTAAGGTTTTTAAATGATTTACAGAGGTAATATGTTTCACTGATGGACATGAGGACAATAAATCCTGAATCTATGAATAGTGAGTGATTTTGTAATTGAAAGAGAAAGAAAAAGAAATTCTATGGCCTAAGATTTCATAGATGCCAATGTGCTTAATATGCCTGAAATGGAACAGATGTTCACATTTTCTGAGACGGAGGTGGAGATTATAAAAAATTGCTCTAACTAATTTTGTTCAATGCCTGTAATAACTCCCAACGTAGGACTAGGAAATCTCTTTCTTCATCTTTAAAATAGGATTCGTGTTAGTGATCACAGTGTTCTTATAAGCTTGCCCTGCTGTCATTATGAGTAAGCATGCCCCACACACTTCACAGTCAGAGAATGAAAAAAAAAAACGAAAACAACAACAAAAACCATTTTGCACTCTGAAAAAATATATATAAAGTAGGATTATAAACGTTAAACAAAACTTGAAGGGACATTCCATTCAGAGACATGGAGGAGCAAAGGAGTCTGACAGTGTTGTGATGACTGTATTGTTTTAAAAAATCTTTCCAGCACAAATGGGGGTAGTACTTTGTTAGTATGAGTTCTACTCTAAAGGCAGTAGCTTGCCTTTATTAGGATGGTCAGCAAGCATTTAACTAAAATAAGGCAACACTCCAGAGGCAGTCACTACAAGCACTTAAACTATATTTCTGATCAAAAGTAGATGCTTCATCAATTAACACAATGGATACTAGAAATCAGGTTTCATTGCTAAAGACAGTGGCTTTTTACTATGTACAATGGGTCTTGGAAATGGTATCTCCATGGTAAAATCAGTGTTAATCAAGACATATGAATTACTTAACACAATTTAGAAACACATCCCTACCCCCACAAAAAATCTAGCAGGGCCAGTGGTCTGCCCCCTTGGAGAAGGTCTCCTAGGCTTAATTCCAAAATGGTCTTGATGAAAACTATCCTTGGATGTCAACAGAAGGTGAGTTTGATCCTACCACTGAAGTACTGCCATATTTACCTTGGGAGAAAATTTCTTGCAAGGTTTCTGAAAAGTATGCACACATGCAGATTCATATCTGCACACAAACACACACATATACAACAGAATTGGAACTTCTGATTTATAAGTTGAGTGATAAGGCTGTCTGCTAATAAATATTTTTGTGGCAGAATTTGTCCAAACTTTCTTTCCTTTTATTGTGGAATCAAAGTGGTAGGGGGATAGCTACTCTTCTCCTCCCCTTAACCATTGTGGTTACTTCATTTTCCCCGAAACACTCAGAGAATTATGCATGATTACATTGTCTTAGGTTCATTCTCAACAGTTGCGTTATTCCAAAGACTAACATCTTATTCTAACTAGAACTCTGCACGTTGAGATCCCATGGGGGTGGCAATGCCACAAAAGTAAGGTGGTTCACCATTTGATGGCAGTTGCTTTCTGAGCTAAGTCTAGACTTGTTCTGGCAGGCAAAATGGAGGCTTTTTAAAAAATAGAACAGTAAATTTGTACTTAGATAATTCTGTTAGAATGTGAAGGATAAGATAGAGAAGTAGAGAATGAAAGCAAGAGGGTGGTGTAGGAGGTTTGGACAGAGCGGTTGCAATTAAGGGTAAGGAAAATATCTGTTTTTGAGAGATGCAATTGACTGATATTGATGAGTAATTAGAAATGGCACATGAGGAGAAAGTGTGGGCCAATGAGGTAGAGGGTGATACAAGGAACCGAGGTGTAAAATGGAGGATGACAAAGAATGAGTATGGGCGGGGAGTGTGGTGGAATTAGAAATGCTAAGGACTGACCAGGAGAGACAGTAAAATGTAAGGTTATGTAGGGGGGAACAAGGAGTGATGCAAACGAACTGAGAGAGAAAAGCATCAATATGTTCTATCTTGAGAAAATATTAGAATCCTTCTATATCATAATTCTTTTGATAAAGAACTGATATACCCAGATAATGCCTTTTGTAATGACTCCAAAGGAATGGAGTGAATGTGTCCCTGAGGCCAGAAGCTCCATCTGCAAGTCTGATAAAATGGCTGTAAATCTTGGAATTTAGAGTCATTTAGACTGGAGCTTACATTCTGTCTTTCTAATTGTGTGATTCTCTGATTACTGATAAAGTAGTCAACACATCACTTGTTATTCAATAAGTGGCCATTGAATCTATTATTATCATATTGCTATAGTAGGATATTACTAAACATTTTCCCCTGGTTATTTTTCACACTTTTTGCCTTACCTTACTTCCAAAAGTATTTTATGAATTACCCTCTCAGGGAAGGTAAATATGACAGCCATGAATAAAGAAGGCATTGCTCAGGTTTGACTCTAAATTATACTTTTTAAAAGCCAAGACAAGAATTTACAAAGCCTTGGGTTTTGTTGAATAGCCATGTCTTATTTGGAAGAGGAAAAAGCTTGCAGAGCTAGGAAGCATGGGGATTTGACGATGTCAGAGAAGTTTTTCAGTATTGGAAGAGTGGATAATTCTTTGACCATAAAACCATGTATAGGAGGCTCTAAGGGGCTGTGCCTAAGGTTTAGAGCCTGCATGGGTTTCTGAGAAGGGGCTCTCAGGGCCCCAGAGAGGAGAAGAGGATAACAGAACTTCCTATGGTTTGAGCAGAATCTGAGAAGGGCGAGGATTTCTGTCAAGTTTCCCAGGGAAAATCTTGGGAAACTGTAAACTTCAGAGAGAAACCTTGCACTCAATGTGAAAACCGTATATGAAAGATGCAAAGGTTAAAGAAGATGATTACTCTTTTTTGTTTTTTAATGGGAAGGTGGGTATGTGTGTAGCAGAGCTTATGGGACTAGAAACACAGGTAAGACTGTCTGAAATTCACAAGGGAGAAACATCTGGGCAAGTGTGTGAAACTTGTGACTGGAGGCCATGACAAGGATCTAAGCCTTCAGGAGTCCGTGCTTAACATGTCCAAAGACCAGGTGGTAGTATCTCAAGTTGAGGAAGGGATGGCATATGCACCAGGTGACTTTCTCCTCTACCGGAAAGCTATATATGAGTTCCCTAGAAACAGGTTTAAACAAGAGTAAAAGAGAAGAAGGGAAATGGAATATTCCAATTTTCAACTGAGTGTTAACCCACAAGAAGCTGAATTCCAAACCAGAAGTGACTGAGTAATCTTGGAGAAGCAAGGTTATGAGTTTTTTCTCAGTAGAAATGGGAACTTGAGAGCCAAGTTGAATGCTTTTAGAGCACTAGAGAATTAAAGAAAGTTGCATTTATGCACATTTAACTTTTGTAAAGACATAGATTTTAAACTTGCTATATTATTATTAGTAATGCTGTATGGTTCTGATAAAACAGTGTTTCTGGAAGTTCTAGAGGTTAGCTATGATGCAGCAGGAGATAGGTGTTAAGAGTGGGCCCCTGACCACCATTTCAGCAGGAACGGGTCTGATTTAATATAGGGAGGCTGAACATGTGATTGCGGTTCTAGTGATAATGTCTTCCCATAAAACCATTTGAACAATCACTGCCTTGACAGTCTTTGCTTTTCCCCCTCCCCGCCCCCTTTTTAGGGGAATAACTTGTACATTAACATTTTCCAGATGACAATTAACTTTGTTATCTTGGTTTTCTTTGGGACTAATGCATTTTCAGTGGCATTTCAAGAAAATTCCTAATAGTTAGACCCTCGATTGTGCTTAAGATGGCTCCAGAGACAGAGTTCTAAGAATTGCTAAAGCATTTATTAACTAAATTGGCTTTCCGAGAGAACCTTCTCATCTGTTAGAATATTGGTTGTTAGTGTTTGTCTGCTTTGTTTTCTTACTTAAGACATTTTAAAAAAAACTGAGAACCCAGCAGCTTCAGAATAGCAATGAAATCTGGTAAGGCTACCCAAGTCAGGCACTTAAGTGTTTACAACTAGCAGGACCCACTAAAAGAAACTTCAAGTCATTGAAAGTTCAACTGCATATGATTAATTCGTTTTCATTATATTCCAGAATTTTCTACATTCAGAAAATGACAGATTACTACCCTAGAAACTGATGGTTTGGTAACATTATTCATATCATTCAGAACACAAAATAAACATATTCAACACAGGGTTAATAGAAAAGGGGAGATTGTTTTGGTAATATGCTTTTTGAAATACCATGCACCGTGCTCATCGTGCAAACAACAGCAGATCTTTAGATTGTATATACTGAACATACTAAATTAAAAAACAATAAAAATAATAGAGAGTGTCCGATAAGAAAAAGGCTTTGGGAATAGACTTCTTTTCAAATCCCATCTTGGCCACTTACAGTATTTGTGTTATCTTCTTGAGTAAGTTATTTAACCTCTGAAAGTCTCAGTTGCCTCATCAGTACAATGGAGGTTACAATATTGACCTCAGGATGTTTGTGAGGCCTAGCAAGAATGACTTTAAGAATGCCTAGCACTATGCTTGGTACTCATTCAACAGTAGTTCCAACAATGGCAAAGTCCTTATATTTCTTCAAAGCAGCAGCAGCAGCAATAAAAATAATAATAATAATTTGTATCAATAGGCAAGAACGTTAGAAACAAATAGGCAAACCGGTAATTTTAAACTTAAGAAAAAAAATGGTTTTGCTGCAGCTCAGCCTTCACCCTAATGGGAAGGAGAGAAGGGTAAACCAAGAGGTGTGTTAGGCATTCTGAATAAACCTCTTCTCTTTACAAACCTGCAAAACTACAGTTTTGCTTGTGGAATTATTATTCCAGAGGACCCTGGAAATGTGGCAACATAGGCAATTGCCTCATTTTCCTTGCTACCATTTACTGCAAAACTGAAAAGCACTGAAAAATACCATATATAAATATGATGAGACCGGGTACGGTGGCTCATGCCTGTAATCTCAGCACTTTGGGAGGCCGAGACGGGTGGATCACCTGAGGTCAGGGGTTCAAGACCAGCCTGACCAACTTGGTGAAACCTTGCCTCTATTAACTACAAAAAATTAGCTGGGCGTGATGGTGGGCGCCTGTAATCCCAGCTACTCGGGAGGTTGAGGCAGGAGAATCGCCTGAACCCGGGAGGTGGAGGTTGCAGTGAGCTCAGATTGTGCCCTTGCACTCCAGCTTGGGCAACAAAAGTGAAACTCCACCTCAAAAAAAAAAAAAAAAAAAGATGAAGAAACCTTTGTCATCTGTACTGTTCATTGTCAGTTTGCATATGCTTCCCACATTGCTGGTTTATCTTATGTTTTTAAAAAATGACCAAAAAGGAAAATAAACTAGGTCTAATGTGCAGTTTAGGGAGCTGAATTTTAAGGACTCCATTTTCCTCTTAGATTGCACACGTATTCATTGGTGACCAGAAGCAAACACTAATTATGATTTCCACAAAACAATATTTATCTGTCTACTTATAGTACAAATATGAGATGCATTACTATGAAATCAATGTGCTTGTGGATTTTTCTGTTGGTCCACACTCAGAATAAAAATTAACCTATCTAAATATAGCTAAATAAACAAGATTGAAAAGACTGCTGGATGAATTTAAAATACTCAGTACAGTTTATTATAATGGATCAGTCTAAACAGGAACAAATTGAGATTCACTTCAAACTACTGGGCTAGAAAACACAATTAAAAGAGACACCCCTTACCTAAAAAAAAAGTAAAACTGGCCTTTCAGTCCTGATTACAAGGTGAGAGAAAATGAACGCTCTGATGGCATTGCAATCAGTGTTTGTAATTTGTAAGTGCTGTTTGGAATACAATTCTAAAATGGGTAGGTGTTGCTTTACAACTTTCAGAGGAAAATACCTACAGTATTGGCTCTAAGGCATCACACATACATTTCCTTACAAAACAGAAATTTACGAACTGAGCACTGAAAGAATATAAGAGCTGCTGCTATTGATTATGCAGGTGACTTTCTTCCCCTTAATAAAACAAAGACAAGAAAGAAACTACAATATTCAGAAAGAACAATGAAAGAGGTAACATCCTACCTCCATCCAGCTCTTCAGCTCCAAAATGATTCCTGTAGAAGAGCATGATTTCGATCTTGTAACACTTGTAGATGGTCACCAAACATACAAGCAGCAAGAGAATAGCACCAAGCCCTCCAGCAAGTTCCACTGTGTACATTAGCTCTAGAAAGAAAAAAACCACAATTGGGAATTATATATTATTCACATCCAAAATCACAAATTAAATTCAATTTGATTTCACATTTTCCTGCACGAGATGAGATGTGGGTAATGGGTTAACAACAACCCCTTTCCTTTTTGCATGACAATTTGACCTTTCGATAACTTTCTAGCTCTGTTGCCTTGGTAACTAGATAAGGTGGTATGTAATAACTATGTTGCTAAGCAACATTGCTTGTGGTAAAAATGAACCTTGGTTGGTAGCTTGCATTTGGACTAAGAGAATTGTAAATATCCGATTGCAAACTATAATAATGGGTTCACCAGAGTGCCATAACTCTCTCATATAAATGTATCCCTTGTGGAGATCCCGGAAGCTATGCTTATGGGGTTGATAAAATAAATACTGATTCCTGTGGATATGAAGCTTTTAAGCTAGCATGAATTTTGGCCTTTCCCAATGAGAATCTTGATCCCTCTCACTTGAGCTGTCACCTGTGGGTTGGGGGCCAAAGAAAGGTGAGAGGTCAAACCACACAGTTCCAGGAGAGCACTGTGGATTGTTGCATAGAATGTTGGCAAGACTATCTAATGAATGCTGTCTGCTGACTCCTGCCAGGAGCAATGGCTCCTGTGTTGTATCTTCCTGAATAGAGTGATACCAAGGTGGTCTACCATAATCTTGGAGGCTGAATGCTTTTTGGGTGTAAGAAGTAGGCCTCCTAGTGGATGGGATAGTATATGAATATGTTGGTGGTGTTTTATTTTCATTCAACCATTTACTTTTTAAAATTTTTGCTTCCCCTTTTACCAGGCATGCTACTACGTTCTATCCAAAAAAGGAATTTTCTTGACACTCACTGTATACAAATCCTCCTTTTTCTATTGAATACCTACCTTAGATCAAAACTTATCAGGAAAACTTGGAGATAAAATATTTTGTTATTTTTTCCTTCTTTAGAACTATGGACATTGTAACAAAAATAAGGATACCGATGGCCGGGCGCGGTGGCTCAAGCCTGTAATCCCAGCACTTTGGGAGGCCGAGACGGGCGGATCACGAGGTCAGGAGATCGAGACTATCCTGCCTAACACGGTGAAACCCCGTCTCTACTAAAAAACAAAATACAAAAAACTAGCCGGGCGATGTGGCGGGCGCCTGTAGTCCCAGCTACTCGGGAGGCTGAGGCAGGAGAATGGCGTAAAACCCGGGAGGCAGAGCTTGCAGTAAGCTGAGATCCGGCCACTGTACTCCAGCCTGGGCGGCAGAGCGAGACTCCGTCTCAAAAAAAAAATAAAAAAAAATAAAATAAAATAAAAAAAATTAGGTATTTAAATAGTCAGCCATCATGCACAGATTTTTGAAACTCACTTTAAGTGTTGTCCTAATCATCATAGCCCAACTGTTGTCACTGATGGGTAGCCATTGTTCCCTGCAGATGACAACTACCTAAAAAGTACTAATTTCCTTAATTACAATTAAATACAAACATTTCTGAAATTAAAGCTGTAAAATAATGTTGTTCTTGATTCTGTAATTCAGAATCCACCAGTAAGTTATCTAATTTCATAACACAGTCAATGTAAGCAAGCTTAGACTGAGAACTTTAAAATAATCCATGGTTTTGCCAGTAACAAGTACCCTCAGGTTATAAGATCGGTCCTGAGTTCTCACAGATGGGGTGAAATCATGATGGGACTGGTGTGGTTTGAGTGACAAACAATCTGAAAAGCATGGCCATCATTTTCTCACAAGAACATTGTATATGTGTGTGTTTGCATGTGATGTCACTTTTCCTATAATAATTACAGAAAAAAAAAATCCTCAGGCTGGGCACACCTGTAATCCCAGTACTTTGGGAGGCCAAGGCAAGCAGATCACCTGAAGTCAGGAGTTTGAGACCAGCCTAGCCAACATGGCAAAACTCTGTCTCTACTAAAAATACAAAAATTAGCTGGGCATGACGGCGGGTGCCTGTAATCCCAGCTACTCGGGAGGCTGAGACAAGAGAATCGCTTGAACTCAGGAGGTGGAGGTTGCAGTGAGCTGAGATCTCACCACTGCACTCCAGCCTGGGCAACAGAGCGAGACTCTGTCTCAAAAAACAAAAAACAAAACAAAACAAAATCCTCATTCATATTTCCTATTACCTAGCCCTTGATTTCTAATTCTACAGTTTAATAAATAACACATTAACTACTGTTTAATCAAGTGTATTTTTCTGTAATTCTTAAAATTAAATGGGAAATTGAAGAAAATATTATTTAAAATGATTGAACTGTATGCATTTAAGAAATAAAAAACAAAGTGAGATCACATCTTTTAGAATCTAAGTAAATTAATATGAAGTGTGAAACACTACAAAATACCTCCAGCAGCTTATCTGATTAACATTGTGAGGAACCACACAAGACAGTACTACAAAAATACGAGGAACAAAATACAAAAAGCTCTTCAGTATAATGTTTTTCCCCTACTATATGAACAGAAAGGGTGAGAGGCTAATCCTGTGGGGATACATTGGGTCTTGTTCACTCAAGATAATAAACTCCACCATACAGAGAAGCCTGTGTAAAATTCTAACTTATGCCCACAGGGTGATTTATAAATCAGGAAGATGTGATTTAAAATACGCTGGATATAATGTGAGAAATAAGCATTTCAACTATGGCTTCTTTTAAGATTTTCTAATTTAGTATATTAAACACTAGGAATTTACCACTCAAAAATTTCTTGTACAAAAAAGGAAACGGAAAAATAATCAAGGACACTTAGCTTCCACTCCCAAACATTGCTAGTGACAGTACCCAATGATATTACCACATTGTAAACTTTGGGGTAATTTCTAATAAAATTAAATATAAATCTACCATATCAATAGCAATTCCACTCCTAGGTATTTGTCCAAAAGAAATATCAGCGGATATCTGCAAGAAGAGTTGGATGAGAATGCTCAGAATAGTCTTATTTATTCACAGCAGCCACAAATGGAGACAACTTAAATGTCCATTAACAGGAAATGATGAACAAACAATTGCATGTTCATATGATAGGATAACTCAGTGATAACAGTAATAAACTACTGATACACAAAACATGCATGACTTTTACAAAATTATGTTAGAAAAAGGAAGTCAGACACAAAATAATACCTACTGTAGGATTCTATTTAAATTACGCTGAAGAACAGACCAACATAATCCATAGTGACATAAATCAGGAAATGGATTCATTGGTGATGAGTGAAGGGAAACTTATTGGAATGGAGCAAGAGGAAACTGTCTGGGGTAAAGGAAATAGGTTTTGGTGTGGATACACAAGTGTTTATATTTGTCGGAACTCATTTAGCCAAACACTTAGAGCTCCATGTTTTATATTATGTTAATCATATTTCAATTCTTTAACATGTTGATTTCTTTTAAGAAAAACTTAACTTCTAACCAAAGGCCTATGTGGGGAGAAGTGTGCGAAGAAAGCTGGGAGTCGGGAAAGCTGTTCTGCTCTAGATAAGCACCCAGGCAGAGAATGATTCTTTTATGGTGTCCCCAAGCACATTCTTTGCATCTGGAGGCACTACACAGGGGCTGGACCTGTGGCGTGTCATAAGTGCCCATATATAGCCAAAGAGCTTTGGAAATAACAAAAAACTTTTGCCTGAAACATAATCTGATCAATCCAATAAACAGAACTCTCATTTTCTCCAGATGGTATTTATAATACTGGCCTCTATATACTTTTTTATTTTTGAGAAATTGAATACATGCAAATTAGAGAAAAATTGTATGAAAATAAGTCCTTCTTATTTTTAGCAAAGCAATTACCCAAATAGGAGTTACTCCCATTGCTAGATGTCACGATCCGTTTGAAAAATGATATACATTTCTTAGAATACTCTACATAGACAATCAATAGTGTTGTTTAAAATATAATAAGAAAAAGAGAGCAGGTTGATGTAGCTTGGCAATTACTAGAAACAGCCTTGTGTCACATGGAAAACTCCTTTAGAGTACAAACATATGAAAAGTTATATATGCTTAGAGAATGAGCAATAAGCAAGAATAATTCTTCTGGGCCATAGATAGACGTTTACTAATAATAGAAATACCAAAAACGAGTCTAAAGAAACACAATTTACAAGGAGCTAATTTATCCTGAGATCCTGAGAGCGTGGCAGACTTTCCCCCAGAGACTTCTGTAGTATTACATTGCAGAAGCATAGTGTTCTTATAATGTCCTTATAGAAAGGTCAGGAACAACATGGAAATGTGTCTTTCCCCATGGTGTACAGTGCCTGCTCCTCAGTTACTACATTATTTCTATGCAGGAGTGAAATATACATGCCTACACATTATACATGTATGCAAGTTAAATTTTTTTCCATTTAAGTAAGTCACACTGGTTTATATGGCATATGCAAACTCTCTCAAAGAAAATGGTGCATTAGATTTAGCCTTTGTATTCTTTTGCTCCAAGCCAGATAGATTCATTAATACATGCGCTACCATATTATTGCTTATCCTTTGGGTTATACAAAATTACTAAGGATTAAATTCTGTCACAGTTAAGAGAAATCATTTGGGCCCACTGCTGTATTTTATCTTTACAATGTAAATGCTGTTGGCCCAGCAAATGTCATTTTCCCTTTGAAATGGGATCTGCCTTTCAGCTCTAGTTCAAGTTGCCTGGAGTGGCAGCATTTAAAAAATAAAAAGATTCCATTTCAGCACAATTCAACATCTGGGGACCGATGGAGAAAGTGCAGACCTTTTAAAATCTGTTTAGCCTTTGTGTTATTTTGTTAAAATGATAGACTCTGCCCCCTTTAAGGGACTGAGACTGAATATTGAAAATTGTAAAAGCAAAATTGCTAGGCAAAACCTAAGGAAAACTGGCATTTGGTTAAAAACAACAAATTAACAAGTGCCAAAGAGTTGCATTTAAGGGCCCCAGCAATCATTTAGTTACAGGCAATTAACAATAGTCCTTGGAAAGCTCCAGTACAGGCTAAGGGAAAACACATTGATTATTGCTGCAGTAGTAGACTGCTTTGGAATAAATTGTTTCAATTTAAAACTAGATTTGCTACAAGCATTCTGAGCAATGACTACAATTTTTTCTTCTCAAGACAGTGGGAGCAAGCAACCCCTTAAAAGAAACAGCTAATTAAAATAAAGTGTGTGCCATCTCTTAGTATATTGAATTACATTGCAAATAATAAATGCATTTGGTTTCCACTGATCTTGCTGCAATTACCTAGTATACTATGGGAAACTATGTTCTTTTCTTGGCCTATACCTGGTGTTATTGTTTGCAAACATTTTCTGCTGGAAATCTTTGAAAAGGTAAAGATTTTAACAAAGTAAGTAAAAGTTCATATGTATTTTTGAACTCTTGACTTGCAGTTTTTAGACAGTATCTCTATTTGATCTCTCTCTCTCTCTCTCTCTGTGTGTGTGTGTGTGCCTATATATATAATTTTGCCAGAAGTATAACTGAAGATTTTAGATGGCTTACTTTTATGTAGTTTATCCTAAAGTTGGTTCATTCATTATAAAAAGTCTTTTGAAGTGTTTTTCCCTCATTTATATGCAGTCAAATGCAAGTTTGTGGGGGGAAATGCATGACAGACACTATAATGATTCCAGTTTATTCATTAGCCTCACCAAGTACATTTCTTTTTCTCTCATTGTGTTATAAAGAGCTAAAGTTTGTAAGAATCTATCCATCCACATAAATTCATATGCATATTTATTTCTCTGGAGCAGTATAACTTATTTGTTCCTGGCAGGAGGATAATTATGCTCAGTCTACAAAGATACTCAACTCAATTCTACAATACATCAGTGCAATTTAAACGCAGTTATATTTTTTGGCGGGGAGCGGGGGCAACACATTTACAAATCAGGCTGCTATTCACATAAAGGAAGAAAATGTTTTGGGAAAGTATAAACTAGTATGTAAGAATAACAGTTTTGATCTTGCAAAAGTCCTTTTTAGGAAGTCAGGGTATAAACCCCCAAAATTGTAATAATAAAAATAAAAATGGTCCCTGAATGGAGCAGCTAAATCTGTATGACCAAACATTTGGGCAAAAGATTACCTCCAAAGTAGCATATTTTGCCATTTGGAAAGAGGTTTTTAGACGAAGCACCAAATTAACTTCTAGTTACTGCCAATCAAAATGCAAATATGGTTGTTGGCTAGGACCCATCATTAGAGCCCAGTTAGAGTAAGGTCTCACAGGTCCTTGGAACTTCATTGCTCTGTGTTAATAAAGTATTCAAAGTGCAAAACAAAATGAAAGGCTAGAAGAAAAAGTGTGACATTCTCTTCACAGCATGCTAGAGCCTACCCTTGGAATGTGCTTTTTTTCTCTTTCAACTGGGCAAGAAGGGTGTTAAGCTGGTTTTTCTTTCTGTGAATTAAAAAATATTCATCGGTGGTATGTTTTAAAAGATGAGTTAAAATGGATAATGGCAGTAACTGAATAAAGCATGAATCCATGTGCTCATATTAGTTACAAATAAACCAACAAGAAGGGAAAGCTCTCCCTAAGAGCAGAATGTCAACCAGTAAATATGAAGGGAATGATATAGTTAGAAATGACCATTTTTCACCCACCGCAATAACAATTGATTCAGGCAAAAATGATCAACAGACATTAAAATTATTGGTTGAAAGACTGGTGAGGCAGGATATTCACACTGTCTCACAGTACCTCCTCACTGGGGTAAAATGGACATCATTTTAAGGAAGTGACCAAATTTAACATCACCAATAATGGGACAAATTGACATCATCCCCCACCCAACTCCCGGTGTACTGCAATAAGAGGGCACAATATCATTTAAGTAGTGTTACAGCCAGAAACAGATAAACATCTGAAAAAAAAATAAGGAAATGTCAGGCCAACTCCAACTGAGGGACAACTATAAAAAATAAAACCATCTAGCTTCTACTCTTCAAAATGTCAATGTTATGAAAGACAAAGAAAAGCTGAGGAACCATACCAGATTAAAGGAGACTAAAGAGAATTGGCAGTTAAATGCAGTACATAATCCTGGATGGTAAATACGGTGTAAAGGGTATGTACTGGGACTATTTTTTAAATTTGAATATAGACTATATCATAGGCAATAGCATTTTATAATTATGAATTTTCCTGAATTTGATAAATGTCTTCTTGTTACATAAAAAATTCTTGTTTTCAGGAGATTCACATTGAATACTTTAGTTTCAGTGTCTGCAATGTGCTCTCCTGTGCTTTAGCAATGATACGTTGCGTATGTGTATATGTAGTGCAGCTCTTTTTACCTACCTACATGTAGGAAGAGAGATAAAGTAAATGTGGCAAATGTTATTAATTGGTGAATCTAGGTGGAGAAGATATATTAAAATGTATTATACTGTTCTTGTAATTTTCTACAATATCTGCAGTTTTATTTATCCAAAATAAAAAGTTAAAAAATAAAAGATCGCATTGTAAGATAATAATTGCAAGTGTTATTGTAATTAGAGTGTATTTCAGGTTGATTACCTTGGTATTAAAATTCTGTTATTTACAGCTAGTGTACACTAATCTGCACAAAGCCTTCAATTTCATCTTCCCAGAACATGTCTTCACCCTGGAATTTTCTGCAGTGTCTGTTACTTGATTCACATTGCCCATGGAACAAAGTCTAAACCCCTTATGTGGGCATTTAAGTTTCTTCATTCCTTTAATTGCAGCAGCTAACTAACCTTTAGTTGTAATCACCCTTCCAATGTAAATTAAATTTGGTGTGAGTTTTTTGTTCCAAATCAGAAATTCTTCATTTACCAAAACCCAACCAATCCTGCAAGGAAAGGATGGGATCTGCACTTCCAATATCACTTTTCCAACTAAAAGTGATTTTTTTCCTCTTTAGAACATGTATGTCCTGTCCTTTTTTTTTCACTTACCATATTGAATTATATCAGAGTTAGTTTTGTTTATTGTTTTACATTGTCAGCAATGACTTTATCTTAGGACCTTTGCTCTGGCTTCCCTCTGACTGGAGAGTAACTCCCCTAGATTTCTACATGCCTCTCTCTTTGCTTCTTCAACTCTTTGCTCATACAGCACCTTCTCAATTGGATACACTGACCACGCATTCTAAGTCACAAACCTGTGGCTGCATTTTGCATCCATTTGTCTTTATTTTTTACAGTATTCATCACTATATAACAATATTTCATTTGCTTATCAATAAATGTATTCTTGTGTATTATTTGTCTTCCACTGGGATTTAAACTCCATCAGGACAAGTTTTTTGCTGTCTTCTCTTTTTTTTTTTTTTTTTTTGTGGTCTATTTTGTCTATATCTTTTACTACTTATCCCAAATCCCTTGCAAACTATCTGACACATTAAAGATATTCAATGAAAATGAATGACTGATTAGATGATTAAGAACAAACCCAATTTTGAATAAAAAGTTAGGTTTTATGTGTTTCTATTCTAAAATTCCAAGAATATATCTGTGAGCCATTTTTCTAGTCAATGTATCATAAGGTTCAAGCAATTGATAAGGTATAATTATAGCATTAAAATTCAGTCCATTAAGTTGGGAATAAACTTTTAGTATATAGAAAAATGATCACCTTCATAGTACAGATTTAAAAATTATTTTTACATTTTCTTTTTTTTTATTATACTTTAAGTTCTGGGGTACATGTGCAGAATGTGCAAGTTTGTTACATAGGTATACACGTGCCATGGTGGTTTGCTGCATCCATCAACCTGCCATCTACATCAGGTATTTCTCCTAATGCTATCCCTCCCCTAGCCCCCCACCACCCAACAGGCCCTGGTGTGTGATGTTCCCCTCCCTGTGCCCATGTGTTCTCATTGTTCTGCTCCCACTTATGAGTGAGAACATGCGGTGTTTGGTTTTCTGTTCTTTTTTTCATTCACAAATCTAATGGCAATACAGTCTTGTACAGACTTACAGAACTAAGAAAGTTTGTATTCACTTGGCATTTGGAAATCAATCATGTACTGCTTCACATCTTTGATACTGCTATTCAACTTTTCTCACTCACTAATACATACATTTTCTATTTGTTTTATAAGTGCCTTCTCTGTACCAGGTATAGTGCTTTTGAGTTCTAGTGATAAAATGATGGATGAAATATGTTTTTGCATTAAAGGTGCTCATGTCTAGTTTCAGAGTCAGGCATGTAAGCATCTAATAAATAATAAATAATAAGAGCTATTTATTGAGAACTTAAGTGTCACAGTACTAGACCTCTTTTATATAAGTGTAAGAAATGCTACATTGTAAGTATCACAATTACAAGCCAGATGAGAAATTCACTTGGGATATTTGTATGTGTGTGTGTTTCTGTAGGAGTATTTTAGAGACGGGGGTCAGACACAGAGTGACACAATGCAGAGGTAGCTGTAAAGGATTTTGGCAAGTAGTTTGGTATGGAGCACTGGGAAATGAATGTATGATGTGATAGGTGAAGTAGGCAAACTCATGCTTTGATTTCTCAGCTAGAATATGTTGTTTACCATTTTTTTATTTTCAAAGCAAATAGCATGTACCTTTTCAATAAATATTTGTTTGAGGATTCATGGAACCCATTAAACCAGGTTTCGCAAAGATAGGTCAGTACAATAGGACAATGATTCTCCCTTGGGAAAAATTGCCCTATATTTTCAAAATGTATACTGTGAAGTTACTAACACAGATAGAGCTTTATTGCAGAAAACCTTTCCCCTTTAGATTATAAAGGCGGTGTTTGAAATATTTCTATCTCAAGACTATATTGTGAGATGTACACAGACCGTTATGTGTGTTTGCACACACATACAGGTACAAAGTATTCAGATGGGGCTTCCTTTATCTCTGATCTCATAAGATTAAGTATGATAGAGAGAAGACAGACAAAGAAGGAAGATAGTGTTATAATAAAGAACAAAAAGGGCCTCAGGTGACCAGCTTGGAAGACAGGACTATTGTATATCAAGGTGTCAAACTTCACTGATGCCTAAAAGAAAATACCTTAGAAAAGTATTGCTTTCCCTCTACTAGGAATTTCCTTCTTAACATGTCATACAAATAGACAGGCACAGATGGAATGTTACAAAACATCTCTGGAGAGAAAATTGTCAGAGTGAAGGTGGCATTGCCATTTTCCTCCTTGTTAAGGGATGCAATGTTTATCCTGAAAGCAATTTTCCTCAAGAGGGTATATTGTCATAGTTAGAACAATTTGGTCTTCCATTGGGAATGCTTTGGATTGGCCAACGAACCCAGAACATCTGGACTGCCTAGATAACCAATAGAAGAAGCCATGTTTTCCACAGAAATATCGAACTCTTCTAAACAAATATAGTATGATGATTTATAGATATTTAATTGATGAAAATACATTTAAAAGTATTATACACACATATAAACTGATTGTATTGCAGTATACAAATGGGATACATTAATAAACTTCAGAATTTTATGTTATTATTTTAATATTCTTTATTTAGGGGTTTAATGTGTTTCTGACTTATTGAAAGCTTTAGAGGAAAATGTGTGTGGCAAAATTTGTTGGTAATAGTTTATCTCTTGAGACAAGCCTCATTCAAAATCTTGGTGATTCCAGAGTTACAAAGTATTAAAGCAAAAACCATATGCTGGTTCATTTCCCCCAGTGGGAAAAACAGAAAAATATATTTCTTCTCTATGTTGAATGTTTATGAACACTTCTGAATTCATCAACATGCAGAAGAAAATAGTGGTAAATTTGCCTTTCTTTCTCATTTTGTAAAGAGATGCTTTCAAGACTCTATTAACCTTTTTTTTTTTAAAAAAAAAAAACCCACCCATTAACAATCTATGAAGAAATGATCATGTTTTGGGAGTTACCAATAGGAGACCCTACCATTACTTGCCTCATCCAAAGGGAGCAGTAAGTGGTTCCTTAAACCATGACAGACTTGAGAAGTCTGTGGCTCACATACTTTAGTGGCCTCTGTGCTGGTATACATAAAGGGCTTGTCCTCAATAATGACTTATCTTTTACCAAAATAGCAATAACATAGCTCTGCTTCACAAAGAATAGGGCATTATCTTATCATCTCACCATATGTATTGATTTTCAGCATATATGAAAATTATCAGTGGCTTGAGAAAATAATGTAGAAGTAAGGTGTCCCCTAAAATGTTGTTTTCTTTTTCTTTTTTTTTTTTTTTGAGACGGAGTCTTGCTCTGTCGCCCAGGCTGGAGTGCAGTGGCCGGATCTCAGCTCACTGCAACCTCCACCTCTCGGGTTCACGCCATTCTCCCGTCTCAGCCTCCCGAGTAGCTGGGACCACAGGCGCCGGCCACCTTGCCCGGCTAATTTTTTGTATTTTTAGTAGAGATGGGGTTTCACCGTGTTAGCAAGGATGGTCTCGATCTCCTGACCTCGTGATCCGCCCGTCTCGGCCTCCCAAAGTGCTGGGATTACAGGCTTGAGCCACCGCGCCCGGCCTAAAATGTTGTTTTCTAAAACAGACAAAGTATGAGCAACAGTACTTACTCAAGCAAATAGATTTCAATATACTTGAAAAATGTGTAAATAACTTGATTTTATAGCAGAGAGTAATGATAGGTTTTCTACAAGCATTTTCAAAAATATTCAGTAGCGGGCCGGGTGCAGTGGCTCAAGCCTGTAATCCCAGCATTTTGGGAGGCCGAGACGGGCGGATCACGAGGTCAGGAGATCGAGACCATCCTGGCTAATACGGTGGAACCCCGTCTCTACTACAAAATAAAAAAACTAGCTGGGCGAAGTGGCGGGCACCTGTAGTCCCAGCTACTCGGGAGGCTGAGGCGGGAGAATGGTGTAAACCCGGGAGGCGGAGCTTGCAGTGAGCTGAGATCCGGCCACTGCACTCCAGCCTGGGCGACAGAGCGAGACTCCGTCTCAGAAAAAAAAAAAGGAAAAATATATTCAGTAGCTATACCAAAATAGATTTATTGTTTCTCACTTTTCTTCTGACTCTATAAAACATGCTTTTAGTAAACAATTTGAAAAATGCATAAGAATGATAAGAAATTAAAGATCACATGGAATCATACCACCTTGAGATAACCACTGTTAATACTTCACTAAATGATTTAATGCATCTCTTTCTTACGTATTAGGTTTTCATGTAGCCTTAACATCGGCAATTGATCTACGGCTTTAAATACTAATACTACAAAATAGCTTATATTTTGCCTTTTATTCTGGACAGTTTGGAATGGAATTTGTTGGTTTGCAAGCTATGTTCTGCTAAGAGTTCTCTTGGTAACCACTGTAGCCTAATTATTTATTTCTTTGTCTATCTGTTTATGCAGCTATCATTGAAAGATGCCTGGTTCAGCAAGGCAACTCTAACAGGAATTTTTTAAACACCACTGTGGAGTTTTTCTCTTCATAAATAATAATCCGTTTTGGCAACAGTTTATGAATATTCACATAAAATGTGGAGTCAATCATCTGATTTTAGAGGAGGTAAAAATTTCTAATTTCATTTTGACTAATTGCATTGTTTTTCAGATGAAGAAACTAAACTAGTATGTGAACAGCCACAGAAGAAAATGTATTTTAATACTGCCAACTTTTCTGTGACTACTGAATTGCCAGTGGCAGCAGTCTACTGAAGAAGTCTAACTAAATAGAATTTTATTGCTGTATCTTTAATATATTTCTTTCAGTTGCTTTCAACATTAAGGCATTTAAATGTTCTAGACATATTTGTTTGGGGAGAATTAGAAATGTACCCAAGCAGTTGTGAGTCATTACCTTGAAACTGTGGGGTGGTATACATAAATTTTTAAGTCAAATTCATTTTACATTACATACAGAGTAGAATTATAATTCTAAACTGATGTAAGTCAGCTAATTTATATTTAATACTTTCAGGCTTTGAAAATGGCCTCTTCCACTTTAGTTTGCATGAATTTGGCAACCATTGTAAGTCGGTACTTTGAACTGCAGTTGCATGTCATAAGGAATTGTATTTTCTACTTTGTAGTTACAGAAACTTGACATCTAAAGATCTGAGTCAACTTTTCAAACACTTAAGGCATAAGAAAATCCCTAGGAAGAGCAACCACCATATCTCACTTTCAAAATTGGCAAAAGGAGGCACAATGTCTAAAAACTCTGAGAATCTGTAAAATATGACAAATGGTCTAATATATATTATTAGTCACCCAGTACCATATATGCTCTTTCAGGATTCCCACAGTGGGGCTAGGGGTAAGAAGTTTACAAATGATAAAACTGAAGAACAATGACACAAAGAGATTGGTTCTAGGTCACACAAAGCTAAAGAGTCAAAAGCAAAATACTCTCAAGTAACTGTCCATTTTTTCATCACAGTTGAGAATTTCTCACTTTTTAGTCAATTCGCATTCATATCAAATTTCACTTAATGGTAACAATTTGGGGGTGGTTTTAAAAATGACCTTTGTGTGCTTTCCTAAATGTACTACTGGATTTTCTTTTCGAATTAAAAATAAATTCTATTTTTAAAGAACTTAAATATGCACTTTTAATTTACCCAAATTGACCCCCCTATCTATTCTTTTTCATAGAACACATGCTAAAAATAGAACACGTGCCCCAAAATTAGATACAAAAAGATATTATATTTCCCACAGATGGCAAATGTAATTCTCAACACTAAAATCTAATACAAGTTACCATGGTAATTTATTGGAAATCAACACATTTTTTTCCTACTATATGACCTGAGATACTAGTTAGCATTTTTTTATGCGTCGTGTCTAATTTCTCACTTTGCTAACCCGGTTGTCAAAGTTCAACATACAGGAACTGCTTATTAAAAGCTACACCTTGCATTTTATGACCCAGTTGTGACATTTCTCTACAAAATGCAGGAATTTGCAGCCATAAAAATGCACAGCTCTCTCCCTCTTCCCAAAAATGCTGTTTAAATGCTCCAGCATGGTGGTAGACATCCTTCCGGTAGCAGTGAGTCAACTAGTAAGGATGCCTAACCCAGTGCTTTGACCGTTGCTGGCACTCAATACATCTTTGTTGAATTAGAATGATTTGTCCCTTTTTCATACAACAGCATTATATGAATTATCTCTTTTAAGCAGCCTGCAGTGAAGTGAGATTTGGAGTGGGATATGAAGCATTGTCAATCAACAGGTTGCTTAGACCCAGAAATAATGAAAATACGAAGGTGGTTCTGAGAAGGAGGAGTGAGTGGTTGTTGGTAGGTGGTGGCTAGGAATATACTATCTTGTTTGGAGTCTCTGATCACACAAGTGGAATTTTGCTGTGTTGTAGATAATTTCTTTGGGCTTCCTGCTAATGTTTTAAACTGAATTATTTTTTCTAAACTGCCTGTTTATCATTTTCCAATACACAGACATGAGTTCCAGTGGATTCCTTCTACCCTCACTTGAGTAGACTGCTGCCACTGGCAGCTCAGTGGTCACATAGAAATTGGCAGTATTCAAATACGTTGTGTACTTTTGACTATTCGCACACTACTTTAGTTGCTTCATCTGTAAAAATACTTGTGTTTTACAGCCTCTGTTAGATGCTAGACAGACGCCTGTTAAAATGAATTAAACGTTTGAACTCGTAGAGACGGTTTTAACCAGTTTGTGTTGCTGTGGTCCTTCCTTCCCTCCCCTCCCTCCCTCCCTCCCTTCCTTTCTTCCTCCCTCCCTTCCTTCCTTCCTCTCTCTTCTTCCTCTTCCTTTCTTTCTTCCTTCCTTCCTTTCTCCCTCTCTCCTTCCTTCCTTCCTTTCTTTCTTTCTTTCTTTCTCTTTCTTTCTTTCTTCCTTCCTTCCTTCCTTCCTTTCTTTTTTCTTTCTTTCTCCCTTCCTCTTTCTTTCTTTCTCTCTCTCTCTCTTTCTTTCGTTTTTGAGGCATACCTTTGACCAATAATATGTGGCAGTTCAATTCCATACAATCTCCATCCTTTCTTACCACACTTAATTGACAGTTAGCTGAATACAAGTAAGTGTTCAAAACAGAAAATCAGCAGTATTTACTGTTCACCATACAATCGTGTTCCCCCTTATGTTATTTGCATAGGCTAGATTCAACCTATTTGCATAGGCTAAAGCATATATGTATATCCATATATATGTTGTTGAGACATTCCTAAGTGTATTTCCTTTTAAAAAAATGAGGTACATAGGAAATGGGTCCAACAGTGAGGGCCTTCTTCATTTAAGAGGTTAATTATTTGAATACTTGAAGAAAATGCCCTCTTAGACATCTCTCTGAGTAGCAAATGTTATATAGCAGAATTCATTGAACAGGTGAAGCAAGTAACCTCATTAAGAGTAGAGTGTGAGTCCAATGAACCACTGTTCAAATAGGTTCAAAGGTATTGACCATGTAAAAAGAATGAGGCAATTAATTAAAAACAGTCGCACTGACTGGCTCCACTTAGCTTTCATTCCTTTCTCATGGAAACAGTGAGCTCAACAGAACTAGTTTCTCTTTACCTATTAGAGGCTACCAAGCTAATTAGAAAGATGTATTGTCTAGGCAAGGGCTTTGGTATGCCAGCTGTGGTCCACAGACTAAGGAACTTGATTGAAATTCTAATCTTGAGTCCTACCCCAGGCTAATGAACTGCTTTTTAACAAAGTTCCCAGGTGATTTGTGCATACTGTAAAGTTTGTGAAGCATTGGTCTAGGGGCTTTTAGCTGACTCTCTAAGCATGGAAATACAAGGAACCTAAATTTTGTCAATTCCTATGGTGTAAGAACAGCCATTCCGTTGACCTTCCGGCCACATTTGGTATAATCTTGGAAGGTTTTCAAGATTAAAATACTTGTCCTTCTATTTTGACTTTCCCTACATTGAGCAGCTTAACTGTTGACATCATTTCCAGGAAGAGATTGAGTTTTTGATATCTATACTGTAGAGCAGTGGTTGTCACCAGGAGCAGTTCTGACCCCTGGGGACATCTGGCAATGTCTGGAGACATTCTTGGTTTTCATAACTGAGGAAGGTTGTATTGACATGTAGTGGGCAGAAGCTAGGAATATTGCTAAATGATCTTCAATGCACAGGACAGCCCCCACAACAACAAAACATTACCAAGCCCTAAATGTCAGTAGTGACAAGATTGAGAAATCCTGCTATAGACAAAGTTTAGATCACTCAGAATACATTTAATCAGCCCATTCATCACATTTACTAAGCGGGTTTGGTACTTTGAAGCATATAAGAGAGAAATACAAGTTAAAGATCTGTATCAAGAATTGAACATTTACTTAAGGAAACAAGTGTAAAACTCAATAAAGCAAAAAAGGACTTGCAGTGACTATAACCATGTATAATTAAATGTTTAAGAGCTTTGGCCCACATGAATGATCAACAGGAATGATTAAAGACTAAAGAGTTTTTTATTCTTGGCCCTCCACATTGGTTTTGTCCAGGATCACCCTCTTGTCATTTATTAATTGAGAAAAGAAGTTAATCATCAGCAGACAGTGGTCCTTTTCTTTTCAAACAAAGATGTTACTTGGTTATTCTCATTCACAGAGAAGAAAACTGTGTGACCAAAATGGCTAAGAGGCCAAATAATGTTACATAACATACCTCCATATTATAACTGATTAGCAAAAACTAGGATCAAAAGGCCTTCAACAGAATTGCTTGAACCCGGGAGGCGGAGCTTGCAGTGAGCCGAGATCATGTCACTACACTCCAGCCTGTGCGACAGAGCGAGACTCCGTCTCAAAAAAAAAAAAAAAAAAGCCTTCAAAACCTTTCACAGTTGAGGCAAAAAAATAACTTGGGATTAATCTCATTTAAATAATATATTCTAAGTCTAAGGAAATAGTCAGCTAAAGTGGTTAATAGTCATGTCTGCAACTTTGGTGGCGATCAATAGCCTTGTTGGAATATCCATATCAAGAAGCACACAGGGAGTTGGGCACAGTGGCTCACGCCTGTAATCCCACCACTTTGGGAGACTGAGACAGGAGGATCGCTTAAGCACAGGAGTTCAAGACCAGCCTGGGAAACATAGGGAGACCCTGTCTCTACATTTTTTTTTTTTTTTAAATAGCCAGGTGTAGTGGCCTAGTTACAAGGGAGGCTGAAGCCAGAGGATTGCTTGAACCCAGGAATTCAAGGTTGCAGTGAGTCATGATTACACCACTGCACTCTAGCCTGGGCAACAGAGTGAGACCTTGCCTGTAAAAATAAACATAAATAATAAAAAAAGAAGTGCAGAGGTACAAAAGCATTAGTATTGGATAATTTGTGCTACTGGCATTCATAATAGCCTCCAAATATGTTTGGTTATTTGTTTTGGCATTAGTTACCAAGAAAAAAATATGACATTGGAGTTTGCTATTTAGATGTCTTATATAAATGAGGAGCAGAGAGGCCCCTCCCATCAACGACAACAACAAAAAAAAACAGTTACAGGACAAAAGAAAATTTTGACTACAAAATGTCAAATCTTATCCAAGGAGAGAATTTGTTAAACTCGTTGGCTTTTATTTGGAGATGCTGCAGCAACATTACTAAAATTCCTTAATATTTTGGCACTGCATAAGCTAAGACTCAGTCAAAGTATCCATTTCATCGACATCAGCTCAGCTGTTAATGCGTCATTGTCTTTCTAGGGAAATGCTGCCATACAGGGAGGTAGGAGATTTTGATTTCTGAACAAGGTTTGGCTTTAACATATTCTGAAATCAATGGTCAAAGACGTCAAATGGCCAGTCCCAAAAGAAGTTTGCACCGTTCTATGACCTTACTGTATCTCTCAGTAAATAAATTCACTAGGCAAATACTAACAAGGAGGGGCCACATATTACAAGGATGATTCATTACAAGAAGGGTTAAAGGAGTCCACTGGGTTTAAATTCATCTGGCTTTAAAACAATGCATCCTAAGTGATGTGCACTTAATTACATTACTAAAGATATTTTTAGGTCTAGGGAGTTTATTGAGCAGGTCTAATTTCTATTGATTACATTCTTTGAAGGGATAAAGAGAGTGCACACAAGAAGTAAAATGGGTTAGATGGGAAATAAAGAAAACCTAGATGTTTATTATTATTACCTAGTGCTGAGTCTCTCAGAGAGATACTCTGCCAGTTCCCAAACTAATTTTTGATTAATGAATTGCCATCTCATTGTAATCCATATAAGTAAATATAACCCTTCAGAGCAGGATTGCTAATGAACATCCCCAATGTGACAGTTTCAAAGTGAAACACTCACTAGCAAGCACAGTCGTATATTAAGAATGTTTAATATCACTGTAATTTAAAAAGTAGTGGATGGCATTCCAAATTATATTGGTCCTTATTTCCTGTTCATTTAACTTTATTTTTCATGCCTGTAACTTTGGTTAGCACAAATGCCAGGCACATAGTGGGTTCTTAGTCATCATTAAATGCATGAATACATAAACAAAATTATCCTTTAGGACAGTACATTCAAACCTAAGTAAATCTATTATAAAGTCAAATTCAGAATTGACGGAACAAAATTGCTGGAGCTAAAGCTGACGATTTTGATGAAAGATGAATTAGAATTCAGGGAATTTTTAATGGAACACGGAATTGCTGCATCCTTCATTACCCAGAGTATCACATAGTTAGAGCAAAGAAATCTTGTAATAGCTTGTTAACATTTTTTGGGTGCTAAGTATGTGCCAGACACTGTGATAAGTCTTTACACATATGAGTTCATTGAATCCTCACAGCTGCTCTATGTGAGAAGTCTTATTATTATTCCCATTTTATAGAAGAGAAATTTGAGGCTCAAAGTGATTAAATGATTTGCCCCAGATAGCACAGCTAGTAAGAACAGAGTTGGGTTTTGAACACAGCCAGCCTTACTCCTAAGTCCATGCCCTTAACCATTAAGATAATAAACATGTCTGCACTGTGAGGTCATTAAAAATGAGAGTATACACAGAAGGCACAGAGAGTGAAGAAGGAATCTGAGACAGCCTGATGGGTACAAGAGTGTCTAGGCCTGAGGTCAGAGCACAATACTGCTAGGTATCTACCTGGAGTATTGTTTGTGTCAGAGAAATGCAAAAGTAAAAAATGGAGAGAATAGGACAGATCAGAGCTTTGGAGGAAAACCGAAGGTCAATGTTCAGTGCGTGTTGGACTGGCAGTAGCAAGTGTATCTGGGTAAAAGATTCAAAGACTCAGACGTGGAATTCAATCAAGTATGGGCAATAACAAGAACAAGAAATAATGCAATGTCTAATTTGTCAGCGCTTTACTTTGATTATTTTTGAAGCCAGGATCTAATGCTCAAGCTTGCCAGGCCAGGGTCTGGCAAAGGGGATTGAATAGAAGCTTCTGGCAGGAGTGAAGAGTAAGGAGCAGGGCAGTCATAAACCAATATGGCCCATGGGCCTTGCCCTTTCATTCTCTTTCTCTCACTGCATATTCTAGTGCTCTGTATAGTAAGTGAAATATATCTATATTGCATGTCCGATGAGATTCTGATGAACCTAGTACCTTTTCTGGCTGCAGGAATTGGCAACTTTGGATATTCTCGAGCAACATTTTTCTATGGTCAAATTTCTTGGTAGATTTTCAGCAGGCTTTCATGGCATTATGATCCTTTTATGCAGATAAAAGGCTGACCCAGAACATAGCCTAGCTCAAATGTAGCTGAATTATTTATTATAGTATCCCCTTGGCATTAAGGAAGACACATTTGATACAAGGAAGCAATGTTTCAAAGAATCCATACCACCCATTGGAGGGCTCTGAAATCATTTCATTATGTCAACCATACTGAACAAAAGGTAACAGTGAAGGAAAAATTGCTTAGATAACTTTGGCAAAGGAATGTCCTGGAAGGTTTACCTGTCAGAAGCAATGACAGCTTGTGGTGTACAAGATCAGTATTCAACAAATGTTTGAACATGTCTCTCTAGGGAGGTTTTAAAAGGGAAGACTGTGAAGGCTTATAAGTTAAGGAATTTATGAGTAAATGGCAGAAAAATACAATTAATAGTGAAAGCTCCCAGTTCCTTATCTAAGCCTTAGTATTCTGAGTAATATAGCAACCCACCTGATAATTACACCATTGCTAGCATGACAGACATTTGACTTTTTAGAGACTCCATGATCAAAGACCCAAACCTATCACTTCATATATGCTGTGTGCTGCTTTCCTCAACCTGGCAGGGCTGATGAAGTTCAGGTCATGTCATGTGTGAAACAAAGTCCTTTTTTTTCCCCCAAGATTGGTGGGATAGATCATTCCACATAATCATGAGGCCCTCAAGAGCAGGAAATTGCATCCATTGGTGTCTTTGTGAATTGATGACTCGTTTGCTGCAGCTCCCTTAAAAGGAAGGCATACATTCACTTTAAGAGGGACTTTTGGAATACATGTCTTGGAAGGACTTTTTTTTTTGGCTTGTTAATGCTTTCATTTCTTAAGAATAAATTGCTGTTTGTATAAATGCATATTTGAAAAACATACTAAAAGACTTAAGTATTGAAGAATACTCTAACATTGACCACATTTTTTTAACGTTTAAGAAATCAAATATTACTGGAAAAAAATTTCAAGTAATTTTCTTGATTCATTTATTTTTCTAGAAATGGAAGGTTTCATAGCTTTCGGCAACTTATCCTTAAGCTACGTATGCTAAAAATAGCCTGGAGGTTTTTTGACCCCTTCTTGCCTGTGTGCCTCTCTGCAAAAACAGAGCTTTAGTAGCTTTATCCTTAGATACAATTCATTTTTCTTCGCTTCTCCTTTGATTCCTACTTAACTGTCACCCTTCCCTTGCCCTCCCAAAAACTATGTTGTCTAAGTTAACCCATTTTTATGTGCTCTATATCTTCTCTCTCCTAACTCCATTTTTGAGGGATAATTCAAACTCTTTAATTAAGGCACATTCAAGAGAGTGACCAGAAGGGTGAAAGTATTTCGCTAATAAAAATGAAGAATGAGTAGAAGAAGCTAAAGAGGCTGAATCTGGTGAAGTCAAGGTTCGGAGACTCATGGTGACTGTCATCAAACATTTGAAGGGCTGTCTTGGGGAAGAGTGATTAAAAGTACAGAACTAGGGCCAATGGATAGACAGACAATGAAACTGAAATGCTTTCTAACAGATTTTTTCCAAAGATAAAATGGACTTCCTTGAGAGGGAATGTGATCCAGTATAAGCTGATAGATCACTTCAGAAGATGTTATGGCAGGATAAGAAGTTCAATTACACAACACTTAAGTTGCTTTTAACTATGAGAAGCTATTTCTGTACTTGTATATGTATGATATTTCTACTCAAATCCCTTCCTTGATTGGCTATATACTATAGAAAGATACAATCATATTGCTAGCTGCTGCACACCTTTCCCCTTGACTCACATCCCTAAAAAGTAGACGATTTTAATATCATAGTCACCTTGACAACAGAGGTGTCTATTTTAATAGCATTCAGTAATATTATTCAAAGGGAATCTATTGCCCAATAAAGTAGGGGGAACAGCCTTCAATGTTCTCTTTCTTTTCAAACCTCAAAGAGTCTAGGATTAAACACGGGCTTTGAAATTAAAATCATTGTAAATTTGCTGAGTAAGAGAACATCAAGAGTGCTTGTTCCAAAGAGTAGAAAGTTTTAACTTAGCATAATGTAGAAAAATCTATTTTTCTCTTGTAATATACATAAACAATTTTACTAACAGGAATGACTCAAATTTTACAGTTCTCTCTTATTTCAAACAATTCAATATAAATTTAAATGCATTTAACCCTATGCAAAAGGTGATGGGGTGCTGTAGAGGCAGAGTTAGCACAACAGACATTGCACTCAACCACAGCCTATCTTACTTAAAAATGCATTATTATTCATCATGGGAGAATATCGTACGTATCAAAGTTATCCAAGGCAGAAACAACATGTCAGAAAATACTGCAGTGGGGAATTCGCCAGACAGTTCTTACACTAAAGGAGCAACCTTCCCATAAGAAACACAACCTTTGACTTAAAACCATTTTGTCACCCAGTCTGGAGTGCAATGGCGCCATCTCCCGATCTCCGCTAACTGCAACCTCCATCTCCCAGGCTCAAGTGATTCTCCTGCCTCAGCCTCCCAAGTAGCTGGGATTACAGGTTCGCACTACTACTGCCAGCTAATTTTTATATTTTTAGCAGAGACAGGGTTTGACAATGTTGGCCAGGCTGGTCTTGAACTCCTGACCTCAAGTGATCCACCTGCCTTGCCCTCCCCACAGTGCTGGGATTACAGGTGTGAGCTACTGCACCCGGCCCCTAATATCTATTTCTAATAATAATCAATAGCATTTAATGACTTTCCTTGTATAGGCTCTGTCAAGCCCTTCACATTTTTGGCCTTATTTTATTCTTAGAACACACTGAAGAGTTGATACTATTATTTTCCCCATTCTATATATCAGAAAACTAAAGCTTAGGGAAGTTAAATGTTTTGTCCAAAGTTATACAGTTGGTATTAAAGAGGAGCAAGGAATCCAAATTTGATTTTAGAGACTGAGTTACTCACCCATCTACTGCGCTGTTTGCCTTGGTGGCTCGAATACAAATATGATTATTTTATTTAGGAGAACTTTGTGGAGAAAAACGAAATTGAATTTGTTTCTTGGTTCCCAGTGATTTTTTCTCCCATCATACATTCAGCTGACCACTCAAGCTTAGAAGGTTACACTCACCTCGTTTATGAAGGAGAACACTGGCGTGTCGACGTCCATTTCCATTTTCAACGTAACAGGAGTAATTTCCCAAGTCACCTTCTTCCACAGAGTCCACAATTAATGAGATGGAAACTTCCTGTTCCCCGAGATGCTCCTTAAGAATTCTAAAATATAAAGCGACAAAACAAAACAAATATCCACACAAACAGACACATACACAAACAAGAAAGAAAGGTAGATGAATCCGAATCTGATGTAAAAATACCTACGAAATCTGTGCTTCAAATTTGGCTATGAATTGATGCTATGTTAATTAAATTATATCCTGCCCTTTTCTTCTTCACTTCTAATGAGGAAGCTTGTCTTTGTAGATGTTAATGAAGTTGCAGTTAATTATCTCCCTTAGCAGGACAATCACACTGTCATAATAAAGAGGTGAGAAAGACCTTGAAGAGAAAGTTTATAATTTGCTTTCCCTTTAAGAAGAAATATTATGTAAGTTGAGATAAAAATTCTAATGTCTCGGGCTGAAGGCCTAATTACATGTCAGGTTAATTTTTTAAAAAAGAAAGAAAAAAAAATTTCTGAGCTATTTTGACATTTCAGTTGAAATTTTCAGTCTGACTTCTGTTAATGATACTAACAAATTGCCTGTTTTTGAAGAAATGCGAAATTATAAACCTGTAGACTAAAAGTTCTGGTAAAGTACTTAACTCTGACATTTAAAATTAATGGTAAATGCTCACTAACCTCGTTGTCATCTCTGTTCAACATTTTTAAATGCAGAATTAAAGTAAACTACCTTTCTAGAAACTTCCCTGAACACACACAAAGCCAGAGGGGGCAAAAGTTAGGAGGTTCATTGTCCTTCATTTATTTTAGCATTTCATAGACCATGGGTAAAAGATAAGAGTGAAGTTTTAAATACGAAAAACAGCAGACAAATGTTTCAGTACATATTAGACAATTGTCCATTTAGCCTTCTGGAATCCCACTGGGGCATTCCAGAGTACAATATTCTTATGTATTTGTTGCCAGAAAGAAGGTCCCAATAGAAATAACCTTATGTGACAGTTTCATGTTTCTTTTTCTATTGAAAATCATTTTCTCTTTTACCTTTGATAAAGTTTTAAAAGCCTTGACATTTAGAATGGGGGACCATGATTTAAATGTTTGTATATACCCAGAAGACGCAATCTTTAGATGGGAGGATGTTTAGAAGTAATCGTCATTTTGATGTAGTTGTAACTTACTTATTATTATTGTTCTTGCATATTTATATTATGATTAAAAATAAGTATCCATACCCAAGCATAATTATAGTCTGCATTGAATATATTTACACTTAAATGAATAAATAAGTAAACACATTTAACAAAAAAGGGGCTTAGGCATTATGACTTCAAATATTTTCATGTTATCATTCCCACTATACAAATATTTTGACCTTAAAGTCAGACTAAGAAAGGTGATAAAAACATTTTGTGTATCCTTATCACTACCATCAACAGCTTCTATTCCACTTGGTGGCTCAAATATGTAAAAATACATAAAAGGAAATGATAGAGATTGTGTTTGCTTGAGTCCTCGTACCTTGTTATGTTTCCTGTGAGGTTTTTTTTTTTTTTTTTTGAGACACTTTCGCTCTTGTCACCCAGGATGCAGTGCAATGGTACGATCTGCGATCACTGCAACTTCCACCTCCCAGGTTCAGGCGATTCTCCTGCCTCGGCCTCCCAAGTAGCTGGGACTACAGGTGGCCTGCCACCATGCCCAGATAATTTTGTATTTTTAGTAGAGACAGGGTTCGCCATGTTGGCCAGGCTGGTCTCGAACTCCTGACCTCAGGTGATCCGCCCACCTCGACCTCCCAAAGAACATTTTTTTTTTAAAAGGTCTCATATACAAAAAGTACACTAACACATATTCTATAGTTTATGGTATTTTGATCTCACAGTATATATATATATATATATTTTTTTTTTCAGACAGAATCTCACTCTGTTGTTCAGGCTGGAGTGCAGTGGCAGAATCTTGGCTCACTGCAGCCTCTGCCTCCCAGGTTCAAGTGATTCTCATGCCTCAGCCTCCCAAGTAGCCGGGATGATAGGCACGCACCACCATGCCTGGCTAATTTTTGTGTTTTTAGTAGAGACAACGTTTCTCCGTGTTGGCCAGGCTACTCTCAAACTCTTGGCCTCAAGCAATCCACCCAATTTGACCTCCCAAAGTGCTGGGATTACAGGCAAGACCCACCACGCCCAGCCACACTCAGTATATGGCTTAACGAAACCATCCTCGTTATTTTTCTTAAATTCTTTGTAAATGACATTCACGTTTTGCAATTCTATAGTAGGTCTCTTACCTGTGTTTTGTTTCTTTATCATTAAATATTTTTATTATGATAATAGTAAAACAACAAGAAGAAACCCTTTCAGCTTACTTTCTATTCACTAACGGAGTAAATGTTAATCTTGACTGTACGAGTTAAAAGAAAAAAAAAAATTACCTAATGTCACTTTCCCAAACTCGATTTTCATCCAGATCTTCAATAAACTTTTCTCCTTTCATCCAGTAAATTAAAGGACTGACATCTCCGCTGTACCCAAAGAAAGCTCTGCAAGTTAGATTAGCAGAGTCACCTGCAGAAAGAAGTGATAGAAAAGTGTCAAAAACCTATTTGTCCACACTCATTTTAGGCAAACAGACAGGTAACATTTTGATCACTTTTCACTGATTTAATAAAATATCTTTCTAAAAGAAAAATTTTTCCGGGATTTTCAATCTTTGTCAAATTGATAGAATGTGTGTCTTCGACAACATGGCTTGTTTAATGGAATGTGAGTTACTTATAAAATTTCCAAGAGGACTAGTCAGCTATTGTATAGAACATTTTTCCAATTTGGTTGGCCTGATGTTTTCTCATGATTAGCTTGAGGTCATGAATGATTGCGAAGGATACCACAGAGGTGATATGCCTTTCTCGAAGCATGATATCAAAGGGTACATAATGTTGCTAATTATAAGATTTTAAAGGGCAGATAGAAGGTGTTTCTCGGTCTTGATTGTGGGAAATAGAAAATCTTTGGCTGCAAAGGAAAAGGAACCATAAATCCGAGAACCTTAGAGAATGCTATTACAATATTTTTAATTCATAAAGAAAACATTTGAATTAAAGAAGCTAACACATACTCAAGTAGAAAAACAAAAAAACAAATAAAAATCATGATAATAAAAATTTGGGATTTTCATTACAGGTAAAATCGATTATACTACTGTGAAGATTAGTTTATTTCAATATGCTACTTAGAATGTTTTAATGGTGAATACAGATTGCTCGATTCTTTAATAAGGTAAATTGAAGTCTCTGTCTAAAAGGTGGAAGTAAATTTAATGCCCATAGAAAGTAAAGTTTATTTCTGGATATTTTATGCCACTTTACAAGCACCTGGCTTACTCAAGCTTCAGTCAGCATTAGAGAACTGAAATATTCCAGTAGATAGTAGTTTTAAGATCTTGCTACCACTAAATGGAACCAGAAATTGAGGGATAAGATGGGGTCTTATAAGTCTGGATTGGGGCATAGGAACTCTCAGGGATTGGCACCACGTGAGGGGCTGAAAATGAAAAAGCAACACCTTTGCTGGCATTTGAAGTAAGCAAACTCTCAATTTGTGGTAGCCATAGATACTTAAGAATATTACGAGAGGGCCCTGAGAACTCTGTGATTCTAAGGACCAAGGAAGGAGGTTTCTTAAAAGAGTACTGGAAGCCTCAGAGCTAAGCTATGAGTTCAAAGTATATATTTCTTGAAATTTTGCTTATGAGAGACTCTACAGTACAACCACAGAGAAAAGCAGAATGCACTTACATGTACTCTTTCTAAACTAGGGCATGAGTATCTGCAACTTAATTCTACAAGTTCTACAATGACAACATTTTTATAGGATAAAATTAATCATATTCTCTTAATTATGTTCATTGTTTAAGAATACTTCATGGAAATTATTGCTCTTCTAATATGTCTAATATGGCATGACATAGCCTTCTCTATTTTAGCTTATGTCTGCATGTTCTCTAAGAGATTCCTCACAGACTTGGATTCCCCTGCTCCGGTCCCCCCAGAGACGGAGTCTTCCTCTGTCATCCAGGTTGGAATGCAGTGGTGCGATCTTAGCTCACTGCAACCTCTGCCTCCCGGGTTTAAGCAATTCTCCTTCTCAGCCTCTGGAGTAGCTGGGATTACAGGCGCACGCCACCATGCCCGACTAATTTATTTTTGTATTTTTAGTAGAGACGGGGTTTCGCCTTGTTGGCCAGGCTGGTCTCGAACTACTGACCTTGTAATCTGCCCACCTTGGCCTCCCAAAGAGCTAGGATTACAGGCGTGAGCCACCACGCCCGGCTGGATTGTTTATGTAATAGTCATCACTGATAACCAGATAATGCAAGTCCAGAAAATACCTACAAACTTTTAAGAGGCAAACTGAGGCTCCAAGGAGGTTTCTTTATTATTAATCTTTGTACAGAAATATTTTAGTATAAAATTCCCTCTCCTTTAGAGAATATTTACATTACAAAATGAATAAATGCCAATTCCATTGATTGGAAATCAATCGCATATTTCTACGGCAAGTGTCAACCAACATTACAAAACAACTTCAAATCAAATATTCTTTGTCTTTACATTTTTATAACAGCGCTGTTTTTTTTTTTTCTTTTGCACCAGGACTATCTGTTACAGTACCAAGGTAGTCACGAATTCAACAATAAGTATTAAAAACTACCTACTATGCTGATTAACACTATATGCTAACGGAATCAAGATGTGTTACAGCTTAAAAATGTATGTATCCATAATTTACACCATCTGTCTTTCAGAAGACCAAATTTCAGTTTTTAGGTGGGACTTAATGCCTGGAACTCATAAATAGAACTCTCCAGGTATTGCCTAATTTTCCATTACAATTTTAGTAAATATGAGACCTCATAAATAACGACTAAGGAATCTGACAATCCTTAGCAGAGAGGCCAGTTGACCTCCTCATTGGGACCTGAATTACTGTCTCACATCACCCTCCTTTCTTTCCCACATCAACTGTGAAATTCATTTTTATTCACTTTTTTTCATAATTTTATAATTATTCATTTCTTTTACCTGCAGGCTTTGTGCTGCCACACCTAAAAAATGGCTCCTGAACCCATGTGAGAAGCAATTTGCTTTCTCAGCCATCTTGGTTCACCTGTTCTTTCACTACCCCACCCTGCCTGGGGCTCCTGTACTGAGTGCATCTACAGTGCGACGGGGACACCTAGGAGAACTCTAACCAGTCTTGAGATGGGCTTGCTGTGGGTCAGACAGTGAAATTCAAGGAAGGAAGAGAAGAGGGTGGAGAGAAGAATAGAAAAACACACTGGACAGAGAGGAAAGAGCATGAGTGAGAAAAAGCCTGGGGACTTCAGGGAAAATAAAATAATTTTGAAGGGGCTGAAGCTCAAGTGTAGACGAGGGGCAAGTAGAGGGAAGATTAGGGGAAGAATAGAGCCCTGATGACGCAAGAGCAGGAGCAGCGCTGTTCTACGTATGGCATGTGGAAAATTTGACACTTTCATTTCAGGGCAATGGAAAGTTGAGGAAAGGTTTCAAATAGGAGACTGACGCAATCGCATCTCTCTATTCTAAAGAGATCAATCTTACTGTATTTTCAAACTTGAGATTGGATCAGACAGAATCAAGGATTGAGAATGCTACAATATTCTGGGATCACACAAGGAATAAGCACTGCAAAGATCAGATTATTTCCACATAATTTCTTAAGGTGATAAAGCATAGGTGGTAGCAGTAACTACAGAACACTCTGCTTTTTATCAACGTGGTAATAGGGAACCTCTTAAAGCAGACATTAAGTAGGAAGCCTGTTAAGGCAGAAAATATATAATATATATGTAATATAATTATTTATATAGATACATTCTCTCTCAATATATATAAATATATATATATATATCAATCACTGGGTCACCCACACAGAAAGAGAGAGAGATCTGGGAACTGCCAGTTGCTTCTCAATACAGGCAGAAGAAAAAGTCAATTTGAGCAGTGCTTTGTTCTGTGAAGAGGCTTTTCAGTGGTTTCTGTGTGGCTAAGCAAAGTTACCACTTCCCTTCATATGCATTGCTCTGCTTACAGCCTAGACACTAGTTCAATGGAGTCAATCCTGAGAACAGACCAGGTGAGGTCAAGCTCATACCTGAGTCTCTAACCAGGGGCCTAACTGTTGTGGAGAAAAGCTGGATTCACCAGGTACTATTTATTTGGAAAAAGTGATTGATCACACCTGTTTCAGAGAGCTTTCACGTTGGAATCCAACTGCGTATTACTTTGTGTTTGAAAGTGGGAATGAAGGACTATTATCCCTTCCTCTGAGTCTGAGTAAGAACCAAGAGTTGATAGAAATTCATGGGGCAGGGTGGAGCACAGGAATAAGTGATGTATGTCCACGCAATAAGGGCAAATAAGGATTAAAAAGGACAAATAGTAGTTATGAAAGTAATAAATGATGGGACTGTGTTTGCACCTTGGGCCAATGAACTAGGACATGCCAATTACACAACAGGTTTTTATCATCTGAATTTTGGGAGTCACCCATTCATATTCCATTTTATAGTCTCATGCTTCTATTTAAGACTATATTCTTTGCTTTAAATTCTCATTTGCACCTAATACACACTTCATCCATTAAATCCAATTCAAATGGCACTTCTTCCAAAATGCAGGCCTGCACTTTCAAAAAATACTCATTTAGGCCAGGCGCAGTGGCTCACGCCTGTAATCCCAGCACTTTGAGAGGCCAAGGTGGGTGGATCACAAGGTCAGGAGTTCGAGACCAATCTGGCCAATATGGTGAAACTCCATCTCTACTAAAAAGTACATAAATTAGCCGGGCGTGGTGGCGGGCGCCTGTAATCCCAGCTACCAAGGAGGCTGAGGCAGGAGAATAGCTTGAACCTGGGAGGCAGAGGTTGCAGTGAGCTGAGAACACACCACTGCACTCCAGCCTGGGAGACACAGCGAGACTCCATCTCAAAAAAAAAAAAAATTGTCATTTACTTTTTCTTCCTCCTTCTCTTCTCCTTTCTCCATAGACTTCGGAACATATCTCTGCTTTATCATAATATACTCCTTTCAATATCTGCTTTGCTCACATATCTAGCCCAGTAACTTCACTATGCTTTCCCCAAAGGCAGAAATTATATCTTTATTTACCTTCGTATTACCAGGACCCATTACAGCATCTTGAATATATTAAGAACTCAGTACATAATCTCAAATTAATGAATAACCTGCTTAATATCTTCTGAACTTTCATTTTACCTTGTTTCCCTTTTTTAAATCTTCATTAATTAAAGACTACATGTCTACATGTCTCCACGGGCCAAATTTATCGTGTAAACTAGGCTTCACATTGCAAGTACAGAGCCTCTTCATTCAGGTATTATTTCAGTGGTATTATTCCATACCAGCTTGCAAAGGTCAGTTACCACATTTTCAGAAATTCTGTGAGCAGGTTGTTAAGCACAGTCATTGAAAATTAAATTATAGAAATACAAATAAACAATATTAAAAACAAAAACAATAGATACTCAAAAATTCCTAATTATTCGGCTACATTTTACCATTTATTCATTCATTCACCTTTTGAGATTGTTTACAACTATAGTATCTGTATGGTGGAAATGCTACACAATAGTGTACTACCACACATCTCTTCTCAACTATATGTTTAATGACATTATGTTGGTAGCTTGAAAAAGACCATGGGGGGAAGTATTTACCCCATACATTGGCAAATGCTACAAATCAGGCTATGATTTATTGTTCTGTTGACTGACTGCACTTAAAACATGATAGGGAAAATGTTAATAATGCAGGTTAAATTGAAAGTGTGTCATGTCTATAGCTGCCATATTGGGAATAGCACAAACATCAAGAAAATATTCTCCCATTAAAATTTGATTCAGCAAAGACATCATTTACATCATTGATGAGTGAGTAAAGTTCTGACATGCAACTCCATTGTTTTATTAGCTAAGGTAAACAAAAAACATCAACTGTATGCATGACACAACTACATTTAGAGAGCCAACTGTTAAACATTCACCAGATGCTACTGTCTATAAAATTGTTTTTTACATACATAGTATGCATATTTTAATAGCTTTATTGAGATACAATTCACATACCATGAATATGTACAATTCCATGGTTTTCTCTGTATGCACAGAATTGTACAATCAGAACCACAGTCAATTTTAGGACAATTTTAGGATCACCCCAAAAAGGAACCCTGTACCAATTGCCAGCCACTCCACATTTTAGCCCTCAGCAACCATGAATCTACTTCTACTTTCTGTCTCTATGGACATCTGCTATAAATGGAGTCATACAATATGTTGCCTTTTATGTCTTGTTTCTTTTGCTTACTTTAATGTTTTCAAGGTTTATTCATGTTACAGCATGTATCAATAATACCCCATTGTGTGATTATATCCCATACACTGATTTTGTTTATCCAGTCATCAGGTGATGAATATTTGGGTTGTTTCCACTTTTTGGCTATTGTGAATACTGCTGCTAAGTTTTTGTGTGGATATACGTTTTCATTTTTCTTGGGTATATACCTAGGAGTGATGCTGCTAGGCCATAAGACAATCTTACATTTAAATATTTGAAGAAATAGCAAACTGGTTTTCAAGGTGGCTGTGCCATTTTACATTCCCGCCAGCAATGTATGAGGGTTCCAGTTCCTCTACAGGCTTGTCAACACTTGTTAGTATCTGTTGCTTTGATTATAGCCATCCTAGTGAGAGTGAAGTAGGATCTCTTTGTGGTCCCTTACATTCATATTAAACCAAAATTTTATTATTAAATATAGCTATTTTGCTTATCACCAGTACTGTTCAAAATTATGAAAACATTATCAAGATAAAACGGCTTCTTTTTTTTTTTTGAGACAGAGTCTCGCTCTGTCGCCCAGGCTGGAGTGCAGTGGCTGGATCTCAGCTCACTGCAAGCTCTGCCTCCTGGGTTCAAGCCATTCTCCTGCCTCAGCCTCCCGAGTAGCTGGACTACAGGCGCCGCCACCTTGCCCGGCTAGTTTTTTGTATTTTTTTTTGGAGAGTCGGGGTTTCACCATGTTAGCCAGGGTGGTCTCAATCTCTTGACCTCGTGATCCGCCCGCCTCGGCCTCCGAAAGTGCTGGGATTACAGGCTTGAGCCACTGTGCCCGGCCCAAAATGGCTTCTTATTGGATCGTAGCATGTAATTGTCAACATCATACCTTAAATGCTTTTCATTTACCTACTTTTGTGTTATAAACATTATAACGAATTTATAAAATGTATAATGATTATAAAATCAGACTATATTTTTATTTGGCAATTTTCAGGAACTAAGTAAATTATTGGAGGCTTACTTTATTAGGAAATACTGAGAATATTTAATTCCAAATATTTAAAAGCAAACATATGTTGAACAAGAATATACAATGGGACTCATAGTATCATCTCATTTAAATTCAATAGACCTATGCCTACAAGCATTATTTTTTTTCCACATTTTTACTTTCATTTCAGGGGTACATGTGCCGGTTTGTTATATATATAAATTACATGTCACAGGGGTTTGGTGTACAGATTATTTCATCACCCAGGTTATAAGCATGGGATCTGGTAGGTAGTTTTTCCATCCTCACCCTCCTCTCACCCTCTACCCTCCACCCTCAAGTACACCTGTATTATGTCCCCAATGTTTAGCTTCCACTTATAAGTGAGAACATGTGGTATTTGATTTTCTTTCCCTTCATTAGTTCATTTACAATAATGGTCTCTAGCTCCATCCATGTTGCTGATATCATTCTTTTTGATGACTGCATAGTATTCCATGGTGTATATAGACCACATTTTCTTTATCTAGTCTACCACTGATGTGCATCTAGGTTGATTCCATGTCTGCTATTGTGAATAGTGCTGCAATGAACATATGCATGCATGTGTCTTTATGGTAAAAAAAAATATATATTCCTTTGGGTATATACCCAATAATCGGATGCTGGGTCCAATGGTAGCTCTAAGTTCTCTGAGAAATCATCAAACTGCTTTCCACAGTGGCTGAACTAATTTACATTCTCACCAGTAGTATATAAGTGTTCCCTTTTCTTCACAACCTTGCCAGCATCTGTTATGTTTTGACTTTTTAATAATAGCACTGAATCTTTAAATTGTTTTGGGCAGTATGGCCATTTTAACAATAATGATTATTTTTATCTATGAGTGTAGAATGTTTTTCCATTTGTTTGTGTCATCACTGATTTCTTTCAGCAGTGTTTTCTAATTGTTGTTGTAGAGATCTTTCACCCTCATGGCCAGCTGTATTTCTAGGCATTTTATTTTATTTTTTGTGGCTATTGTGAATGGGATTGTGTTCTTGATTTGGCACTCAGCTTGGATGTTGTTGGTATATAGAAATGTGCCTACTAGCATTCTTTTCAGTTTTTTTGTTTGTTTGTTTGGAGACAGAGTCTCACTCTGTTGCTCAGGCTGGAGTGCAGTGAAACAATCACCGTTCACTGTAGCCTCAATCTCCCGAGCTCAAGCAATCCTCTCACCTCATCCTCCTGGGTAGCTGGAACTACAGGCATGTGTAACCATGCCTAGCTAATTTTTTGAGACAGGGTCTAGCTTTGTCACCCAGGCTGGTGTGCCTAGCTAACTTTGTATTTTATTTTAAAATAGAGACAGGGTGTCCCTATGATGTCCAGGCTAGTCTCAAACTTCTGGGCTCAAGCAATCCTCCCACCTTGGCCTCCCAAAGTGCTGGGATTACAGGCATGAGCCACTGCACCTGGCTAGCATTATTTTCATATGATCATGTTTTTGAAGTTTTACTAATGCTATAGGACATAACAAAGCAATGAGATGTTTTAAAAAACAGATAAAAGAATTATTCTTATTATTAAAGTTTATATGAGTGTATGAACACAAAATGTATACAACTGTTTAATGGAATATTGTTAAGCAGTTTAATTAGCTAACATTTCGAAAGTGCATAAAGATGAAAATTGCCAAATAAAGGCTTCATATTTTGAACCAATTTTAATAAAAGCATTGTTTGAAGATAGCCTGATTGCATACTTACCCAATTAAGAAGCCCTATATTTTGACTTTTTAAAGTTATTTCAAATATTCAAATCTAAGACATATATTGTAATCACTTACTAGCAAAATTTTAAAATTTGCCCTTTTGATATAACATTCTTTTGTATTGGTATTCCAAAATATTAAATTCTGTATAGTTTGAGTTATTTTAAACAAAATCTAATCATGTAAAAATAAGACTCGCTATCCTATAGATCAAATGGAGTCTATGTGGTAATTCTCAAAGGAGGGGCTACCCATTTTTTTCAATATACTTGGATAGAACTTTAGGTCCAGACAAAAATACCCTTAAGAAACTCAAAAGAGAATATGCAAAATAAAACCAAGAGAGAATGTGGGTCTTAAGAGCATAGATTCTAAAATTATTAAAAGCTTGCTTATATATATATTTTTGAAATGGGGTCTTGCTATATTACCCAGCCTAGTCTTAAACTCCTGGGCTCAAGCTATCTTCCCCTCTCCTGAGTAGCTGTGATTATAGGCACAAGGCTTGACATTTTAAAATGAAACACTATCTGCCTAATATGAAATCGTAAGAGCGTCTACCTCAGCCTATTGCGACCCTGCAGCAATAAATAATTGATGAAGGCAATTCAGAAGAAAGCCAGTTTTCCTTAGTGGGGTAAGTTTGTAAATCTAGCAAATCTGAGGGTTGCTTTTAAAAACTACATGATTTGTAGCAATTTAATGTGCTTCTAGTTTAGCTATAGTTAATGTGATTTAAAATTTTTTAATCTTATTCTTTAAGAGACACTGATTTTTATCATAGTTTTGCCAGCCTTAAGAAGAAAACTCTGTAGTTACTTATGGTCTATGATATTTAGAAATAATTATCATCCATGGTTTCTACACTTACTAATTAGAAAATGGAAGAGATCCTATTTATACTAGCAATAAACAAACAATTAAACAAATCCATTCCCAAGTTACATTTTAGATGTAATGCTAATGCTAACAAAAGTCCAATAAGATGTAGAAGTCAACAAAATAATTCTATATTTATTTAGAAATTTAACTAGGTGGATATTGTCAACAACTATCCTAAAGAAGTGTAATGATGATAGATCTGGACATTATGTTGTTGGTCTAAACAAAGAGCAAAATATATTTTAAAACAATTATAAAAAAAACAACATCATGTTTGTCCTGCAGGCAGTGATACAGCTCTTTGAAATCAATTGTAGTGCTCAGAAATGGTACCAGATTTAACTCCAGGCAATGAGTTATCAGAATTGCATTATGGTCTGAAAACAAAAATCAGTTTCATATAATATAGCAAAATAAATGTGGGATTTATTAGAGTTAAATATTACTCTGAAACAAATATACTATATAGGAGAAAGTATATATTTTATAAATCTGTGGAGGAAAAATAATTTCTTAAAATGGAAGTCTAGAAATAATAAAAAAGTTCAAGATTGAAAGATTTAAATTTATAATGAGTAAAATTCAGTAGAATGAAAAGTGATACCAGGAAAAAACAACGGAATGATTATAGATTTTTATTTTGTGTGCTTATTTCATATGTGTCTGGGTACGCTTTCCATTACAAAGGAAAAATAATTTTAAAATTCACTTAGCATAGTATCTACAATGGACATCAATAAATTAATAGATTGACATTCCAGATATTCAAGTTGAAAATAATTAGTGCTAGATTGTGATAGGAACTTTAGGGAAAGTTATTACTAGCAATTACTAATGCTACCATTAACCTTGCTTTTTCTTGCATATTTCCACTAACTTTCATATCAGTTTTTATTTTATACTTCCATATATATTCACGATGTCATTTAGCTTAGAGTCATACGGATTAGATGTTACATTTTTTCCTTGTTTTACTCAAGTCAGTGAGTCCCAAATTTATTGTCAAAAAATTTACCTCCAACCCCCACCAGATTTAGATTCAGCAAGTCAAGTCTGGAGACTTCCAGGGATTTGAATTTTTAACAGGCACCCTCAGGTGATTTTTCATGCAAGTGGTTGCAGTTAACTGTCCAGAACAATTTGTTTTTACCTTGGAATTTGTTTAAAGTGCAACTGGGGCTCAGAAAAGCAAAATAATTGAAAAATATTAGGGCAGGTCCTGTAAGCAGGAAGCAAGGACAGGGAGGCTGGAGAAGAGGAAAGAGAAAGAGGGTTCACAATAATGGCAGTTGTGGGTAGAGAAGTAGCTGGTGTAGACAAGAAAGTAGGATATACAACTGGGTCACTGACAACCCAACCAAGCTACAGAAATATATATATATATATACAAAGTTATGTAGAAAAACATTATCTTTCATTGGAAAACTACTCATTGGTCTATGGCACACCCTTCCAGATTATTGGATTCTGGCTTTTTTACTGTCTCTGAAGTATATTTTGACTCCGTAAAATGTAGGACACTGATAGGGGTATAAATTTTCTCCTGCCTGATAGTGATTTAATTGACTCACCTCTCCTACCCTCCCCATAACCTGGGGAAAAAACAATTTTGTCTCCGTTTACAATTAATCTGAACATTTCTTTAATCTGTGTGAATCTGCTGCTTTGATATTTTCTTTGAACTGGTCATAACATCTGCTTGGTCCCCTCATATCACATGAGCAAAAAGTTTTTTAACATTTATTCATTCTTCCATCTGTGTGAGAGTCACGACTATACATGTTTCTGAAAGTTATCTATAAAAAGGAATATGATATTTGCCTTTTTGCTTTCCACTACCATTAAAATAAGCAATGTTTATACACACTCATATGGCTCTGACATTTGTTGGATTACTGAAGGATTTTATGAACACTCTCCTTATCACCCTTTTTTTCAAATATAACAATCAGCAACAAGCAATGGGGAAAGAATTCCCTATTTAATAAATGGTGCTAGGAAAACTGGCTAGCCATATGCAGAAAACTGAAACTGGAACCCTTCCTTACACCTTATACAAAACTCAACTCAAGATAGATTACAGACTTAAATGTAAAACCCAAAACCATAAAAACCCTAGAAGAAAACCTAGGCAATACCATTCAGGTCATAGGCATGGGCAAAGACTTCATGACTAAAACACCGAAGCAATTGCAAAAAAAGCCAAAATTGACAAATGGGATCTAATAAAACTAAAGAGCTTCTGCACAGCCAAAGAAACTAGCATTAGAGTGAACAGGCAACCTACAGAATGGGAGAAAGTTCAATCTACCCATCTGACAAAGGGCTAATATCCAGAATCTACAAAGAACTTAAACAAATTTACAAGAAAAAAAAAAAACAACCCTATCAAAAAGTGGGCAAAGGATATGAACAGACACTTCTCAAAAGAAGACATTTATGCAGTCAACAAACATATGAAAAAAAGCATATTCTCACTGATCATTAGAGAAATGCAAATACAAACCACAATGAGATACCATCTCATGCCAGTCAGAATGACGATTATTAAAAAGTTAGGAAACAGTAGATGCTGGTGAGGCTATGGAGAAATAGGAGCGCTTTCACACTGTTGGTGGGAATGTAAATTAGTTCAACCATTCTGGAAGACAGTGTGGCAATTCCTCAAGGATCTAGAACCAGAACTACCATTTAACCCAGCAATCCCATTACTGGGTATATACCCAAAGGATTATAAATCATTCTACTAAAAAGACACATGCACATGTATGTTTATTGCAGTACTATTTACAACAGCTAAGACTTGGAACCAAACCAAATGGCCATCAATGATAGACTGGATAAAGAAAATGTGTCACATATACACCATGGAATACTATGCAGCCATAAAAAAGAATGAGATCATATCCTTTCTTTGCAGGGACATGAATGAAGTTGGAAGCCATCATCCACAGCAAACTAACACAGGAACAGAAAACCAAACACTGCATGTTCTCACTGATAACTGGGAGTTGAACAATGGGAACACATGGACACAGGGAGGGGAACACCACACACTGGGGCCTGTAGAGGGGTGGGGGACAAAGGGCTGGAGAGCATTAGGACAAATACCTAATTCATGTGGGGCTTAAAACCTAGAAGATGGGTTGATAGGTGCAGCAAACCACCATGGCACATGTATACCTATGTAACAAACCTGCACATTCTGCACATGTATCCCAGAACGTAAAGTAAAATAAAAAATTAAAATTAAAATTAAAAAAAGAAAAAAAGAATCAGCAATAAAATTTTTATCTTTAAGTCCAAGCTATTTATCTTGTTATCAAGAGCAACTATCGTTCTTTTCTTTCAGTCTCTAATTTGCTGTAACAAGCAATTTCTGCTAAGGCAGTTTTAGTGTGTGATTCAGAGAGCCAACCACCACAGCTCTTCTGTACCCTCTTCCATTTAGATATTGAAAACACTCCTCCATCTCTCATCTCTGATACACAAGTGATAGAGCCTAGACTGTTTACCACATTTAACCAGAAATACAGGAAATTAGCATTAGAATTCAACAAGTTAAGGGGAAGAGAAACTTTTATTTAATTTGTCTCTCAATTTTGTTTCTTTGCTTTCCTTCAAATAATAAAAGAAACAAATTTAAGCTATGGTCTAGGGATCTGCACACATCAAATATATCAGTCAGCCAGGGCTGTAGTCCTGAAGATAATGGTATTCTTGCTGCCTCAAGTTGATATCTGTAAAAGCCACAGTAAATTGCACTACATGCTTCTGCCTCCTTTTTGGCAGACAGGTGCACAGTCAGCTCAATCTCACCAGGTTCAGAAGGAAGCACTCTAAAATTGATCATCAAAAATCATTTGATATCTCAAATGAGAACAATGCTTGTCACACTGCAGCCTTTCAACTAGGCCACGATTTGAGGGGTCTTAGAGGAAAAACAATACTTTTTCCCTTCAACCAGTAGATTTCAATCAGCTAAGTACAGCACACTTCTACCTGGGTTCGCCATTTCTACAACTACGAGATCAGAGTCTCTCTCCACTAGAGGACACTCTCTAGCTTATTGAAAAATAAAAAAAGCTCTCTCTTTTTAATTAAAAAGAAAATTCTCCTCTAATTAAAAAGCATCAACATCTAGACATTTTACTCTTTGCAATTAGGAAATAGTGAGCATTTTGTTCTTAAGTAAGATGTTGAATAGTAGGGGGATTTTAATTTCATTTGCACCATTAATCATGTATATTAAAATTACTCTACGGTCATGGTAAAGATAAATGTTTTGCCAAAGACTCACCATTTAAGCTAAAAGCGAAGGGGTTTACAAAACATATTTATCTTTTGTCATTAGTTGCACTGAATGGCCCTTCTTCTAGAAAGCTTTATTCAGAAATGAAAAAAGAGAACAATTTCTCTCTTTGTCTCTCTGTCTCTGTCTCTCTCTCTCTCTCTCTCACACACACACACACACACACATACACACACACACACGGAGACAAATGAAGTTCCTTGGAACTTCATTAGATGTTTTACCTAAATAAGTACCAGGACCTACGGCAGATAATAGTTGCCAATATCAAAGCACAGATAGTTCTTTGGAAATCAGAGATTTATTTAAGAATTCTAAAAGAAAGGAAAAGTAATGAAAGGGGTATGTTATATTAAGATCGTCATTGACGATGTGATTACTGCAAGATATAACAACATCTGCTCAAATTTCAAGGAGACAAAATCACAAGAGGAAAACAAGGTATGAATTTTAAATTTGCTAACCATAATTCAGCTGTAGTATCAGATTTCTTTATGAAAATAGATTTTATACTTCATTACTATAGATTTTTGTAGCTTTTAGGAACAAAGCAACTCAATTGTTTGATCAATAGATTATAAGAGAATTTAAGTAACAACAAATAACTTGGAGTTAATTAGGTTAATATACATTTATAGTACCCATGGTGAGTGCACACTCATTGTTAGCAATTATTATTATTAGTACTAGTATATTACTATTATGGGACAAACTTTACTGTAAGTGATGATATGTAGTATATATATATCAACTTAGGCCAAAATATGCCTTTCAGGAAACAGAGGGCTGCACAGTGAACTTGGAATAAGCTGCTGGGGAATTTCCCATAGTAATAAAATGAAGAGAGGCAGTAGCAAGGCTTCTCTAGAATAGAGAGGAAATCTTATGCACTTGAAGGAAAAGGGCCTGAAAAATGGGAATATTATTACCACATTGTGCTGGGTAGTAAAAAGATTCTTGTAAGGGCTCAAATTTTAGCTCTTGATGGCTGTTTTCTACCTGCATGAAACAAAAGTTCATGGTGTCTAGAACAATCGGTGGACACCAGCCAGAAGAGGGGGTGTCCCTCTTCACATCAAACATCTGTTAACACCCAGTTGCACTTGATGACCTCACCCCCGGGAAGGTGTGATGTTGCACCTGAGTATTGAGAAGATGGGTCTTAGATAAATGATGCGTGAAAATGATGACTATACAGTAGAAATTATTCACCTGCCAGGAAACTGATTTGTTCTAAAAGGCTACTCAGACACTCCTGGTGATGATGAAGGGCAGAAAGTACAGCCATTGTTACCCTTAAGTGGATGGAAGAAGTACCTCGTGATTTGCTCTCTCACAAAAACATCAGATCTGCTTATAAGTTTACTCATTTTGAAAATTTTTCAAGTCATCCACAAAGTGAACATTTTTGGTAATGCATTTTTTGTAATATTTTTGGGTTTTAATACAGAGGTCTTTTTATCCTCAAATATTTCTGATTATATCTTGATAAGGCACATCCTCTATTTCTGCTCTTTTAATTACATAGTCACTGTTCCAAATCCTTTCTTGATTTCTTTAACTCTTACAGTGCTTTCTCATCTTTCCAGAGCCCCACACATTTAAAGCAAATTATTGCACTTTTAGCCTCCAAGTATATTTAAATCAGCCATTAAAAATGCATAAAGGAAGCATGTATCTGTGGTCATTACTCAGTAAATTCTTTAGACCTGAGTATCATAAGCAGTTGAAACAAAAAAGAAAGGAAAAATATGGGGGGAAAATTGGAATATGAAAAGGAGGGCAAGACAGAAAGAAAAATGAAAGGAGGAGGAAAGTAAAGAATATTAGTCGTGGTGAAGTGAAATACCCTTAGCAGTTTATTCAAATGTAAGTGACCACCACTGTTACATATAAGTTGTGATTCTCTTGAACAGACCCTGTCCATACACTGCCTTATCTTTTTTGTGCTTAATATGTCATCTCCAAACCCTGGCTGATACCTATTGAGGTAGAGACCACTAAATGTGTCCCAGCGTCTATTAGTCCTTTCTTCCTTTTAGTAGTATAGTCCCTAGAATTTTAGTTGAGCACGTGGCTACCCAGTTATAGACCACATTTCTTAGCTTCTCTTGCAGCTAAATGTGGCGATGTGCCTGAGACCGGGTCAACGAGATGTATGAAGAAGTGACGTGTGCAATTTCCTGGTCATTTCCTTTATGATAAAGTCGCATGCCCTGGAGTTTATTTTTCCCTTTCCTGCAGACTGGAAAGCAGATGTATCAGTGAACTGGCTTTTACCAGAAATACGAGGAAAAAATGGGGAGCAACAACATACAAGGGACTTGAGTCCCTGAACGACTTAATTGAACGGAATCACCTGACTGCTCTGGGGCTGCTAGCTATTGGTTTATTTATCGAGAGAAATATACTTCAATTTGATCAAAGACATTACATTTTGGGATGTCCTTGTTACCCAGCCTAGCCTGTATCCATCAGTGCCTCTAGAATCTACTTTTTCCACCTTGTCTCACAGGTCATAGTGTGGTAGAATAAAATCATGGCCATAGACCCACTAATTTGATCCACTTAGTGATGAAGACAAAAACCACATTTATCTCCTTCGAATCCCCTAATACTTTCCCATAATACTCATGTTCAAAGTGCAGAAACAGAAAAATATAAGCTCCCTCTTCGAGAAGAAAAATATGAATTACTATGAGTTTCCTTTTAAGAAAGAACTTAGCTTAATTAGAGAAAAGCTAGAAACCATTTACTTAGATCTTGGTTCATTGAGGGGTGATATAGTAAATAGTATCTGTTCTAAAACACATATAGCAGCTTGTGACTTAGAATGATTTGTTTTGCTGATTTTCACGTGGATAGGTTGGGCCAAAATGAAAGGTTCAATTCAAATTGAATTTTGTGATTCGCTGTACATTTTAATGAGTTATCCTCTCTAAACTTTCTTGACACTCGAGGTCTTATGCACAAAGCCTGCTTTTCTTATGTTTTTAAAAATATAAATGACAATCATTAGATTTATTAGTTTTCAAAGCTAATGAAATATTTTTAGGAAGTTTTATAAGCTTATAACATGACAAGTGCAGGAAATCATGATAGCTAATGCATGTTGTTTATTATTTAAGATGTAAATGAACATTCAGTGAACTCACTGGTTTGTGTTTTCTCCTTTTCTGCCTAGAAGGATTTTTGTTAGTCACCATTATATTACAAGTACTCAGTGTAACTGCTTGTTTTTCAGGCAGAAGTTTGTTCTACTTGTCTCTTCTCCATAGTGGCTCAGTAAAATGCTTCTGACAGCTTTTGAGCCTAAAATATACCACGAAGCCTGGCTTTTCTGTCCACATTTGATAGAGGGAGACATAGCAGTTTGAACTGCCATGGAAGCAGTTTGAACAATTGAAGCTCAAAATGAGAGGGAATTTTCTGTGCTGAGTTAATCAGGAAGAGTTTCAGAAGTTGGTAGCATTCGTAGATATTTTCAGTGCTTAAAAAATTCACTGTTGGCTGGGTGTGGTGGCTCACACCTGTAATCCCAGTGCTTTGGGAGGCTGAGGTAGGCGGATCACTTGAGGTCAGGAGTTTGAGACTAACCTGGCCAACATGGTGAAACCCCGTCTCTACTAAAAATACTAAAATTAGCCAGGCGTGGTGGCGGGCGCATGTAATCCCAGCTACTTCGGAGGCTGAGGCGGGAAAATTGTTTGAACCCTGAAGGCAGAGGTTGCAGTGAGCCGAGATCATGCCACTGCATTCCAGCATTCCAGCCTGGGCGACAGAGTGAGACTCCGACTCAAAAAAGAAAAAAAAATTCACTGTTATTCTCATTTCTGTGACCAAAGCTATGTCTCTCAGAGTTCTTTTCATTTTTGAGGAAGACTTGTTATTTCTCTTTGCAACCTGTATCTCCTGTCTCAGTCCATTCTAATATTGATGTCTTTAAAATCGCTCAAAACTAATCCCAGTATTCTGACTTTGATCCCCCATTCTGATCATGAAACTAAAATCTCAGTAGATTTTTATTATTATTATTATTGCTTAAAAGTATTTGTATTGTCTCTAAACGTGTGATCTCTTGAGAAGCTCTGACAACCCTCAAATTTATTTCTTTTCTTTTGGAGTTCCCAATCTGACTTTCTATGCCTTTATCCTTCCTCATGGTGTTACCTTTACTCCTGCCCTGTATACCTAAGCAGTATCTCATTAAAATACACACACACACACACACACACCTTAATACTAAGACAGACTGATTACTCTTCTGTGAGCTATTAGGAAGTTTTTCACTTGGTTTTTAATCACAATTGCCTCATGCAAGGCTTATAAGGCACTGATCTAGGTTTATAGTCCTCAAGATTTCTTCGATAAAAGAGATTGTCAAAGAGCATTTCAGACTTGCCAGCATCTAACAAAGGTTATCACTTGAGAACATCTTTACTGCTTTCTTACCTAAAGAAAGTGTATCATTTTCTGAAGTCCATTTTCTGACTATCACTCTTATTCTTTATGGCAGTGATATTTAATTTATTTTTTAATACTACAACTCTCTAAGTGGGAAGTTGTGGAAGTCAATTAAAATAACTGTCTTCTTGTCTTTAGGAAAATGACCACTTTGTATATTTCATTGCATAAAGATGAATACTTTCCCTAAAATACTTATGGAATCATTCACATTATTGATATTCTATCTATAGTTATATGAATAAACTTGCCTTTTCCCTAACACTTGACTGTTATGGGGAATGCCCTTTAGTATATTTAATCTATATAAGTATATCTAACTCTTTTCCAGGAAACTTTCACACAGTCCAAGATAGAGGAAGGAGTAAAGCCATTTGTTCAGTTCTGGATGATGTTTCCTATTGTTAACTCCTTGGTGCTAACTGTTGGAATTCCTCACATTGAAAGGTCTATGGCAGGTGTTGCTGATAGGATGTGCATTCTGAATCAAATACCACCTCGGATTAATGAAAATATTCCTCATTGATATGGTCACCCTGGTCAATCTGATAGCTTACATTTGCCGTGACCATGCCCAACACATAGTAAAAATACAGTTATAGCAAATACTAAGACATAATGAATAAAGTTAGTAAACATAACTACAATTCTTGTGAGCAGAACAGCAAATCATTTCAAAATTGCAACTGTGAAATCTCACTTAATTAGTATTTTTTATACCACTATTTAGTCACAAGATATGCTTCTTGACTTTCTCATCTGAAGTAGGAGAGAGCCTCTTAAGATTCCCCCAAATGTCCATCAGTGACAGACTGGATTAAGAAAATGTGGCACATATACACCATGGAATACTATGCAGCCATAAAAAAGGATGAGTTT
>NW_012114489.1:8056866-8058415 GCF_000951035.1 Colobus angolensis palliatus | reverse complement strand
TGGGTGCTGACGAGTTGATGGGTGCAGCACACCAACATGGCACAAGTATACATATGTAACAAACCTGCACGCTATGCATATGTACCCTAGAACTTAAAGTATAATAAAAAAAAATAAAGAAAGAAAGGAAGAAAGAAAAAAAACAACTGAGAGGATAAACAAGCTGATTTCATGGTCCCACCCTGATTTCTACATAACTTCCTTCACTTATCTACCAAGTGACAGGACCTTAACGAAGTACAATGATTACCCAGAACCCTTACTCTAGTAGCCCCCAAGGCTTGCCATCTCTGAGAGTACACATTGTGTTGGCTCTGTAATGTGCCAACTTGCTAGTTCAAACTACATTTACCAGAATTCCATTTTCTTGCATGTGTCCAGCTAGGGTAGGCTAAATGATAAATTCTTTCACATTAGTTGGAGGATGTTAGGAAGGTGGTTGCCATTTTGCAATGTGTGTGTATGTACATGCATATTTGTGTGCACACATGCACACTGCTGCTCGTATGCTGACTTGCCTCATTGACACGAAGCATCAGTTGGACCTGTGATTGCTCTCTTTCCCCCTGGATCTTCCTGCAGTGTCTCTGATTTCTGGGCCAGAGGTATGTGTGCTCATTCTTACTGCCAAGGTCAGAGGCAACAAGAAACAACACAGGTTTCAGTCTATCCTAGTGAAATTCTAGCCTGCTTGTGATCTTCCCACCTGCCTGCCTGCATGCGAATTTCAGGCTCTGATATTAGATGCAGAGACAGCTTTGTGGAGACTGCTTAGCTAGATCTATAATTTTGTAAACTGATTCTCTGTAAAATATGTTTATCTATCTATATGTATGTGTATACACACAAACTCCACTCGTGTATACACCTAATAGGATACATATATAATACCCTACTGCTCTACTTCTCTGGTTGAACCCTGACTGATACACATGTTATGCCAAAGTCATCACTGTCTTCTCCCCTGGTTAAGTGTCCCATTCTCTCAGTGGATTGTCTTCTGGGATTAGGAGGAAGATGATTTTGTTATTTCCCAGTTAAAGCCATTAACTTGTTATTTATAAAATATCATATACCAGGTGCTAAATACTGAGGTCCCTTCTGACTTTATCTCCCAATCATTTCCCTAAACATACAGCACACTGAAAGTCATTTCCCATCTAACTAACTGCAATCTGACGTCCACTGTTAGCATTCCACTAAAATTGATTCCCAGTTTGAATGGTTATGTCTTTATTTTACTAGATCTTTCTACATTCTTCGTATGGCTTACTCCTCCCTCATTTTGGAAGTCTTTCTCTGCTGGCTTCCTTACAACCACTTTCCAGACTCTTTGGAAGGTACTCCCTCCATGCACCCCGGGAATGTTGGCTGTTTCGCTCATTAATCCTCTACTCACACTATTCATGCAAGAATGGGCTTATCTATATCAAACACTTTAATGACTTTACTACCCATATTTACTGACCTTTAAATCTAACTCTTTGGCTTGGACCTGTGCCCTGCATGGACATCTCCATTTGGATATCCCACAAGCATCTCACACTCA
>NW_012114489.1:8054066-8055731 GCF_000951035.1 Colobus angolensis palliatus | reverse complement strand
CCCATGAAAATATTTTTTGTGTGTATAGTTTTAAGGCCATTTAAAATTAATTTGTAGATCTAAGAATCCTGGGTTAAGAATCTGTGATCTGGTTAAAATATAATACTAGAAAATGTTAATTTCTTTCATACACAAGTTATAATCTCACAAAAAGGTGCTGGGGATTTCGTGCTGCTTTCAAATATCTTCTTTTTGTCTATTTAAATTAATAGAAATAGAAACCTTCTAGAGTTGTTTGTCAAAACAAACATGATTGTTCTACTGGGATTTTTGAAAAAGTAACTAAAACGTTGATGATTTATCTAGTGAAAATAAAATAGTGAAGGGCATAAATGAAATAAGCTATTTTATTGAAGAAATTAAAATATTTGTGAGGTTTTCTTATGATAATGTTCAGATGGAATTTAGCAAACACATTTTACAATTTTTTTCTATGTGCTAAAAATATGAAAACTGTCTCTTCTGTATTAAAACCACTGGTCATCTCATCTGCATTTTCAACATTCTTTCTCCAGTTAATATCTTTATTATAGGGTTTTAAGAAAATGAAATAATTTTACAAACACTTGTTGAATACTAACTGGCTTACTACCTAGTAGGAAACACAAAGATAAATTTTGTTTTTAAAGCCACTGTTCTTTCAAAATGCCCTTACTGTGAAGTATTATATTAACTATCTTGTGTAAAACAAAATGGAGTCCCATAATGGAGAATAACATAAAATAAAAGCAAAAATCATCGTAATTGAGAATGAATGAAAAATTATCACTGTAACTGGAAATACATATTTGAATAAGAAAATTGACATTGAATTCACTGTGACTATGGTTTCCTCCACATTCCAGAGTAGGTAGGACCATTGGGACATATTAACACCTTCTTTCTTAAATGTCTGTCTGTCAACAAATTCACACTTATGTTGATGCAGTAATGAGCAATTAATTGGCTGGTAGAGGCATATGGATGTGGATTACAGAAGGGAATCCCTCTGGCTGTGTCTATTCATGGAAAACAGGATCTGAAATCAGTATAGAAAGAATTAATTTTTGGAAACTTGTCACCTCAATATTGTCAAACCAATGTCCCTGGCTTCTTTACGAATATTATAATATTTCTCCCAAGTGTTTCTGTTTGTATATCTCAGCATAAACAACTGAACTCTCTTTAAATAAGTATTGTGCTAGTTTATTTTATACATATATCTGATACATATTTTGATAAAGTAGGGGGAAATATTATTCAACCTGTAACCTTAAATGAGAAACTGACATCTTAAATGTCAAGGATGTCAAGGTGATTTAAGACAATGATGCATGATGACTCCAGTTAACACTCTCCTCCATAAAAATGCACATTCAGATTTTCTGAAAACATAGTATGCAGAATCTGTAAAGCAGGTCCCCAGGCTGATTTTGGTGCTCCAGTCACCAATTTGTAATCGCCATTCTAAAACATAAATACAGTGGCTCGAATTTAGGCCCCTGGGACAGCTAAATCTATGTCTACATTGAAGCCTATTTTTTATTATCTCCTTGACCTTAAGAAAGTTATGTCACTTAACTTATTCTGATATTTTAATTTTCTCATTTGCAAAACTGGGTGTAAAAAATTTAACTCTTACGACTCTGTCTGGCAACTTTGAAGAGAGCAGTGGATCTCCCAACA
>NW_012114489.1:8020435-8048766 GCF_000951035.1 Colobus angolensis palliatus | reverse complement strand
CACGTTATGCACATGTACCCTAGAACTTAAAGTATAATAAAAATAAATAAATAAATAAATAAAAAAAGAATTAACTAGAAGAAAGAAAAAAACAAAACAAAACAAAAAAAAAAAATTTAACTCTTAGGTTCAGTACAAGGATTAAATGTATGAATACAGTATGTAAAGCTCTTAGCACACTGTAAGTAAGCACAGAGCAACAGCTCAGTAAATGGTGGACGTGCATACTAGTAAAAATGACATGTGAATCAACATACAGTCATGATTCATATAAGATCTACTAGGTGACAAGCTGAAACCTATCTCTTAATGAAACACAACTAGTCTTCTACAAATGAGAGTCACCATAATTACTGTTAGCACCATCATGTTATATTTCCACATACCCAATGTTTCTAGGCGTCTTTACTTAATAGATTGTGTCTTGTTTCCCTTGACTCTCTAGCAGTCCCCATGAGCATCGCTACACTCAAGGTTAATCTATATAAAGGGAGAAAGAGCAAGTGCTGTCCAATGAGGTGAAGGCTCTTCACTGCTTTGCTCTGCTCTGGTGAATTTCATCTTGAAACATACCCTCTTTTGCCATCTTCACATTGTTTCCCATTTCCAACCCTCATTCTAAGCTGTCATCTAACCTACCATTCCATGGCTGGACAGTATTTTGGAATTTACACTTGATCCAGCCCATGCAGAAAGCCTTCCTCAAGTATTTATGTCATTTTCTCCAGTCATCTTCCAAGTTGCCAAAAAGACCCTTGATATATCCCCCAGATATATTCCAAATTCTATCCATTTATTCAAGTTTATTATACCTATATTTTATCTCTTTGCCTCTTTATCAGATTGTAAAGTTATTTGCAAACAATGAGTGCATCTAAATAAAAATTTATAAATTGTATATCTTGTTATGTTAGCTTCAAGACTCCTGGGACATCATTAGTGATGATGTAAAATGTTCAGAGATTAAATCTGTAAAGAAATCCTGATATTTTTTCTTGTCCTCTGAGGGTTCACTTTATGCTCCTTCACACACAAATAAACAAGGTAAAAAATAAATAAAAAATTCAATGCCAGAAAACTATGAAATGCTTTATTTAGGAACCTCTTATCATAACATATTCTTCTCAACACTGAAAAAGTAATTGCACACTTGAGTGAGAGTTTCTAAGGCAGCTAAATTTGAAACCAAATCTAGGCAATCATGTTAAAACTTCATTTGAGTGGTAGAGGAAAACATGATATGTAATCATAACCACAATATGATATTTAACTTTTGGAAATGTATATATTAACTTTTGGAACCTGTGAGCAACTATGCCTCCATCAATATATAAGTTCATAATTTTGCCTGATAGTCTATCTCCCAACATTAGGTTTTAAATCTGTGAGAGTATGGGATACATGGAAAATTATTTAACAAAGCCTTTCTAGGTCTAGCAAAATCTTTGAGATGGCATTAAGAGTCAATCATAATTAATGAAGAACTCCACAAATCTTCCTTTAGTCCAGGTCTTTAAGATGAATTACACTGGTATTGTTCTCATCTCCTTTATACTTAAGAAAAATCATAACTGTAAGATAACCTAGGAAGATTTCTTTTCCGAGGTGTTGCAATTCATCAAGCCATCCAACTCAAACTGTTAAGCAAAGATTTTTATTTTACTCTGCTCCTCCTATTCTTGTCTAAGAGCGTGTATCATAGTCTTTCCGGTGGTTCTCAGTGTACAACATCTTTCTTGCTAAAACCTACATGAATATAACCATATCCATCCATGTCATTACTGACATATCCCTGTGAATGAAACCTATTAGAGGAGGCTCATAGAATCCTGAGCCTCAGTGCCTGTGAGGAGAACTCTGGGCTCAATAGGCATGTCTCCAAGTTTGGACTAAAAAGCCTGTCAGTGAAGACTAATAGTGATCACCATTAGTCCCTGCTGATGACCACTTGTAAAAGCAGAACACTCATCTTGAATCAAGGGAAAGTCCAGAAGCATAGGCCTTCATCAGGAAACAGAGGAACAAGGAAATCTGACTTAAAGCAAAGGTCTGCCTTATTCTACTGGTGCTGCCATCACTGATGTTATTCTTAATGATTCGATTTGAATAGTTCATAAAAGGGAAACTGGGAGTTAAAAAATAGAAGGCAGCTGTGCCTAAGAAGGCTGGTTACACATGACAGAGTGCAGAGTGTAGAGTGTAGAGATCCCTTTGTCAGGAGGAGGCCAGAGGTGAGGCAGCACTGGTGGTGCTCCACCATGCAGGACCCAGAAGCAGTGAACTGGAAGGAGGGATAGCAAGCCTTGCTGTGTATTAGTGTAGCTGAGAAACCAAGAATCTATTTAATAAACTTTCCTCATGACTCAGATGCACAGCAGGTTTGGGAACCTCTGGGTTTTACCTGCTGAGACAGAAAAAGCAAATTTAGGACACTAGAGGTAGGGTTTAGAGGAGGGTTAACTTAGAGTGATCACAATGCCTGACCTCAGCTGGAACCTGACCTATCTTGAAGAGCTCAGAGGAACTGTGTAAGTTGGAAGACCCAGATGCCTTGAGAGTGTGTTCTAGACACTAAAAGGCAGGTAGAGTCTATGGGAAAGCTATGAATTGAAATCTTAGGATGGTTCAAACAAAGTAAAGTTGAGATAAGCTTTGAATTCTCAGTCGTAGGAGTTGCTAGGAGGCGCAGTATAATTTAGTGATCTGCATTTTGGAAAGCAGGCATTTTCTCTGGAGGCTATCGAAATGCTGTTAGCATAATTAAAATCAAATCATCGTCTTTTTCCTTGGGCGGAATAAATTTGATGGAAATAGTAGGAACTGTTCCCTCATTTTAGTTACAATCAGGTTCTTGGTTACTCCTCAGTAAGAATTGCCTTATTCAAAAACTTCTGCACTGTCCATACCCCAACCACTGCAGCCTGGCCACACGTGGTTAAGAAGCAATTAGGGAGTCATTAGAAAGGAGAGGGATTAGGCTAGGACTCCATCTTGCAACCACTGTTAATTTCTGGTATTTTGTTTCCTTGGACGCGGACTCCTCTAAAGCTATGGCCGCCCTCTTAGTTACAAGTTTTCCCAGCTGTAGTTAGAGAAGCTGCTGCCCTTAACTTTGAGGTGATGTGGCAACTAGTTCCAAACTATGTCTGTGAGTCATTTTTAGTGGGAATGAATTTAAGGAATGAAGGGAATAGACAGTGGGAGAATAGAAAGAAAAAGCAGAATTTAAATGTTACAAAACTATTTGGGCCTTGAAGTTTTCCTTCACTTTTCACATTCTTATCTTCAGTTATAAAAAATCTTCTTTGAAGATAGCTACTACATTGTATACAGAAACATATAGCAGGTAATATATACGTGATATAAATGTATACAACATGTATGAATGTATTTCATATGTATGTGTGTATATATAACAAATTACATACTAAATCAAATGGTGGTAGTAAAAAAATTGAAACAGTTAAAAAGGATACATGATGAAGAGTAAAGAGCTTCTCTCTACATTCTGTGCTTTGGTTTCACTCCCCAGAGCTCAGAAGTAACCCTGGAAACAGTTTTTTTCTGTATGTTTCTTGGCTAACACTATATATACAAACAATATGTATGTATAATAGAACATAGACAAACATATGCATATGTACATGAATATATAGAAATATGCACATATATAGTATACACACACGTATGTATGGGCGCACACACACATATATCTTCTAAAAAGCACAAGTAAGACTCTATCAGTACCTCTATTTTTTCATTCCCATAGCTACAGAGTATTATAATATATGGATTATATTTATTTAATCAATTCATATTCCTGGACATTTCTTTTCATACTTATTACAAAGAGGGTTTTACCAAACCCCTTTGAGAACATATATTTATAGTAAAGGATAATTAATATATCATATTTTGAAATGGGTCATGAATAAAAATAGGAAGTTTGAAGTGCAAATTTCAAACTGGTGGAAATATGCAAGATAAATTAGAAGGGAAAATCAGAAATGATGAAAGTTTGTGTCAGACATTAAACTTGATACCAGAAGTATTCCAATCAGTAGTAAACTGCAGTGAATCTAAACTTTATAGGCTGTATTTAGTTTATTTCAAACATGAGTTTCAATTTAATACTGTAAAGGAGCCTAAATTTTAGTGTCTGGCACACAAAAAAACATGAGCCGATATACCATGAGGCCATGATTTTTGCAATGACATTTTAAAATCAGTCATAGGCATATAGAAAAAATTATAAGCAATTTTCTTTTACAATTAAAAAACTTTCGGCTAGTCATGAAAAGCAAACAAGTTGAACTTCAAAGTTTAGTTTTGAAGGGTTAATTACAGATAAGAGAAAAATTGATTACAATTGGATAGTAGAATCTGATTTGAGCCAAAAAGAGGTAGCTAAGCTGAAAAACATATACACCTTTATTTAGTAACACTAACAAGAAGCATCTTTTAAGAACACTGTGGAACAACCAGTCACTTGATTCAGATTACTTCTATTATTTATCTTATCTTTTTATTATAGCATAATGATTTGGTTGTTTCATTTGCCTTGGAGTCTCAATATTTAAAATAATGCTCCCTCTGAAGACCTATGAAAAATTGTTTGATGGAAAATAGTTGGCGAGGGATTTCTCAACAAGATACACATTTTTTTTCTTGGGTGAGCAAGAAACTGACTGAAAATATAACCAGATGAATATGTACACTGAAAGGGTCATGAAAGGCAGAGCTGAAGAATAACCTTCATTAGGACTATTTTGACCTAAAATTCTTCAGCTGTGGCCAGGCGTGGTGGCTCACACCTGTAACCCCAGCACTTTGGGAGGCCAAAGCGGGAGGATCACCTGAGGTCAGGAGTTTGAGACCAGCCTGACCAACATAGTGAAACCACATCTCTACTAAAAATACAAATATTAGCCAAGCGTGGTGGTGGGCACCTGTAATCCTAGCTACTCGGGAAGCTGAGGCAGGAGAATTGCTTGAACCCGGGAGGCAGAGGTTGTAGTGAACCGAGATCATGCCACTGCACTCCAGCCTGGGTGACAGAGCAAGACTCTGTCTCCAAAAAAAAAAAAAAAAAAAGAAAAAAGCCTCAGTTGCAATGTTATTCACAAAGGCTACCTCATCTCAAAAAGTTTACCTTTGATTTTTTCAAGGAGCTCAACATGGTGGTAAAAAAATCATAACTTCTAAAAACAACAGTGGTTGAAATTTTCATCCAAAATTGAGCCGTCTTATTGACAAATACAAGAAAAAACTGTGAGCACTTTTTATTACTCATGACAGAATTACTACAGTGAAAATGAAGATCGGGTGTTAGTAAGGAGTTTATAGGGATTACAAATTGTTTGATATTATTAGTTGATTATTAAATTCAAATTGTACTATCATTTATATGGAGCTCCATCAGTCATTTCTGTTCATGATAAAGCCCTTTTCTCCTTCTCTGAGACAATAAGGAAGACTAACCAGTGGATCCAAGACCTTTTCCATCCAACATTAGATACAGGTGACTAGATCTCTCAAAAGAGGATGAACTTATTAAACTATCTACCAATAGCCTGAAAAATTTGCTCTTTTCTATGTCTTGGCATTGTTTTGTGTATGTATGCTTAGAAATCATTCTGACCTAGCTCAAAACAATTTACAAAAAAATGAAAATAAACTTTTGCTATTGTATCCACAGAGTTATACAAAGTGTGTTACATCAAAATATTGTGACACTTAATCAGAGAGGTCCTGAAATATGTGACAGCCCCATTTTTTTTTAAATGGAGAGATTTGACATAGTGGAATCTCACTCACCACCACCAATACAACAATAATCTTCCAATGGTAGATTTGTCTAAAAATAACTTTAATGTTGAAATAAACATAAAGAGACCAAATTGGCTCCACTGCTAGTGGGCAGATGTGAAAAGTTGAAGCAACACAGCTATAAGGCATCTTCAACACCATAAATTATTATGCAAATAGTTCAAACTACAAAATTGCTTCTTAACATTACATGTTCTATATAGAACAGTTGAACGATGTTAGAAATACATTTTGCTGAAAGTTTCCAATTTTCATGTTCCTATAATTTGAGGAGAAAATCTGTGGCGATTTTACTCTAATATTTTTTCAGCTTTTACAAGTGGAATTTAAGATATTTTATTAGGCTATTTTCTTAATGGTTTAAGAATTACTAATTCCTTCTTTGTGCTGAAGTATTTTCTTGTACAAGTAAAACATGGATTATGGGATGGTAATGATATTTATTACAGAACTGAAATTCTTATTCACTGGTTGGGATTAGTAATATACAGGGGATTTCAAGTACTCTAATAAGAAATATGTTTTCATAAATTTGCTTAGGGCTCATCTAAGGGCTAAAGTTGTGAAATTAGAAATGTAAATCATCAAAACAAGGGTATAAAATTGGTTTTAGTAAGAATTTCATACAAATTTTATTTCATGGTTTATATTTTTTATGATAGGCTTCTGCAACACAATTACTTTAGGAACTATAATTTTCAAATTAACTCTGATGTCTAGGTCCTATTAGAGCTACTCCGTATTGCATTTAACTCTTGTTCTTATTTCTGTCTAAATTGTATTCTGTGAATCGTAATTACGAAAAATTACTATAGTCCTCTGAGTCAGGAGTAGTCATCTACATCTATTTTATCTTTTTTAAAGGCCTTCACATATTTGATTGTCATTAAGTTATTAGTAGTGACTCCACAATCATTATTCCTAAAGATTTTCAATTATCTAATGTGAAATTCTGAATGAGTTTGAATACTAGCTTTTCCTAACTTGATTATAATTCAATGCCTAAGGGGAATTTCTACTTCTTCCCCAAAGTTACTACTGATTTTTGCCCTTTAATCACCTTTATTAAGTGAAACTTGATATGATCAAAACCTCTGGAGTGAAATAGAAGGGCAAAACATATGCACAAAGCAAGAGGTTCTATAAGCCACAGATTAAAAGGAATAAATTATTGCTTATTGCTTACTTCTAGTAAGCATGCATAACTAAAAATGTATGGTGCCTAAAGAAGAAATAACAAAATCCAAAGATTTGGAGAAAAATGTAAAATGCTTACTTTTGGTACCAATGTATCAAATGGTTTTGAAACACTGAGTTAAATCTACGACTGACCTTAACTGTTTTGGACATTTTCTTAACTAAATCATGAGGATGCAATCGCTTTACATGCTTAATTTTCCATGTGCAAATTTTATTTAGAACTCTGTGGCAATCAATGGAACTATTACTTCTCTAACATATTACTTCTCTAATATGGGAAGCCGCCATCTTTCTTTTATCATGCAAAATCAATCTTTTAAAATGTGAATAATTTAAAACAAATGTTACTTGTAGAAAATCTCCTTCAAATTCAACATCTTTAATCAACCATTCAGTTTTGCACTATATTGTGACTGCTTGAATTTTGATAGTTATAATTTAATTTTCTTCAATGATTACACATGCGTTTTTTGAGACAGGGTCTTGCTCTGTCACCTAGGCTGGAGTACAGTGGTGAACTCATAGTTCTCTGTATCCTTGAACACCTGGGCTCAAGTTAACCTCCCACCTCAGCTTCCTGAGTAGCTCGGACTACATGTGCACGCCACCACACTCAGCTAATTTTTTATTTTTTCATTTTTTGTAGAGACAGGGTCTCACTATGTTGTCCATGCTGGTCTTGCAGTCCTGGCCTCAAGAGATTCTCCTACCTCAGCCTCATAAAGTTCTGGGATTACAGGCATGAGCCACCATGCCCATCTGATTGTATGTGCTTTTAATAGCTCTGATATTCACTGAGTTACTACTATGTGGCAGGCACTACTCTCAGTGCTTGGGATGTATGAAAGAACAAAGCAAAACTTTCGGCCCCCATGGGATTTGCATCCTAATGTGGTGGGCAAATGACAAGGAACAGACAAAAGTTATATAATATGTTCAAAGGTGATGAGTTATATGGGGAAAGGAGAAAAGGTAGACCTCAGAAATGCTGGCAGTGGAATAGATTTGCAATTTTAAATAGAAATCAGAATAGGACTCATAGAAATGGTGACATTTGAGAAAAAACTTGGAGGTGAGGGAGTCAGTCAGGCGGATATGTTTTTGCAGGCATTCATTGCAGGCAGTGAGTACAAAGGTCTAAGAAAGAAGCATGCTTGGCATGTTAGAAGAACAGCAAGAAGGCCAGTGGGGCTGTTGTGGCATAAGAAAGTCTGAGAGGAGGAGACATGCTAAGACGGGGGATGAAGAATTCACCCAGATTGGGCCTTGTAGATCATTGTAAGGACTGTTGTTTGCAGTGTAAAACAGAGAGCTTTTGAGCAACAAATTGTGGTAAGTGCCTTACACAAGGTTGATAAGAGTTGGAGAAGTGATAAGTGGTCAGATGCTGGATAAATTTCAAGTGAGAGACATGAAAATTTCAAAACAGATTGAATGTAAAGAGTGAGAGAATAAAAAGTCAAGGATTATTTCTAAGATTTTGGCCTTAGCAGCTGACAACAACTGGAGTTACTGTCCCTGAGATAGAGAAGGCTGTGGGTGGTGCAGGTCTGCAGGAAAAAATCAGGAACTCGATTTTGAACATATGGAGTTTGGAGTGTCTATTCCAGTAGAGATGGATAGACAGTTAGGTATGCAAGATTAGAGAAATGTCAGGGCAGAGTATATACATTAAGGAGGCACTGGCATATAGATAGGACGAGATCTCCAGTGGAATGAGAGTAGGGAGAGTAGAGAAGATGACCAAGGATTAAGCCCTGGGGCATTGCAATATTAGGAGACTAAGGCGAAGAGGACTAACCAGCAAAAAAGAGTGAGAGGGAGTGACCAGAATGATGGGAGGGAAACTAAGAGAACGTGGTGTCCTGGGAGCCATGGGAAGATGAGTATCACGGAGAAATGGTGTGTACTTTGTCCAGTGCAGCTCTCAGGGCAAGTAAGATGAGGATGGCACATTAACTGTTAAATTGAACACCATGGCGGTCACTGGAAATCACATATTATACACTACCTATTGTGTATTACATGATACATGTTATATATCATATATTCCATGGAGAAAATAAGGTGAAAGGGAATAAAAACAGGCTTTGTCTCGAATGAAGAGAATAAACTTGAATTAGGTATTAAATGGGTAGACTACTACTCCTGTCAATCATGAGATCAGGTATCATTTTTAGTATCCTGGAGTATTTTTGAGAAATGTGTATCTGCCAAATTCCTGCAGTTAGAGGAGTTGCTAATAATATTTCTGAAAAGCAGAGGTGACAACTGAGGAAAGAAAGGGATGGTTATCAACCAAGCTCTCAGCCCTGTGAGCCATCTTGCTTATTTAAATAAAGACAGAACAATCTCATCATAGTTGCAGAGTACAATGTGATTGAGTTCACAATGCAGTATTTAATTAGAAAATGTTAATTAAGTTTCCTTAATTCAATCTCACATCAAAGAAAAGTCTTTGCACACAAGCCAGTTCTTAAAACTCAATCATAAAACGTGAAGCCTGATGCAGGTCATACCCTGTGTTGCTGCGTTGTGGCAGAAAATTTGTTCTAATTTTGAATTCATAGAAGCCTGGAATTTCCTTTTCCCATTGACAAATAGAGACTCAAGCTGCTTTGCTCCAATCTTAAATGTAACCTTAAGGGAACTTGTCGTAAAGTCACCTGGCACTGGAAATCTGTAAGATTCCTTCATGGATACATGAAAAATGAAAAGGGGCGGATATGAATGCAATCTTAAATTACGCCAGGACAGAAAAGGATGCAGAGCAAGTTCACTACAATAATTTGTATGTTTTATATAATGGCCTAATGTACTTCTCTCTCTGTGTTAAAAATGTAATAAAATTCTCTCTTGGATCTGGACTTCATATATCAAGTTTCTGCCTGCAGCTAATTTTTATGACTGAATTGCAGACCCCTGAAAGCAGCATTTAGGCTGAAAATGCTGACAGCTCCATAGCTGGAGTGGTGCTAATGATAACAACATGAACATAAGGCTGTGCTTGGTGGTCAATGAATTTCCCAATCCTAATAGGATGAACATTATCAAACACAGAATATAATCAGCTTCATTATATCAGGAAGTCAAGGAACAGGAATATAATGTTACGGGAACAGCACATTAGGCTTCTACCAGTTGCATATGTTTAGCAAAATCTAGGAAGGAAATTATAGTGAAAGGGTAACTACTTCGAGGAATGAATAAATGTATGACTCTACGTTACTGAAGATTTCATTAAATCACTTTTGTTTCATTTGTACAGCATTGTTCATCTAATTAGTTAAGAAAGTACTGCAAACTATTTACTGATTGTTACATCCCTCTCACCAGATCACCAGATGCTACTGCAGAATTTCTCACAAACAAATCTTCAAACCATGGTAGTTTCCTTTAGCATATAGTAATTTTAGTTTCTGGAGAAATACAGTATAGCCTGTATGACTGTGACACATTCTCGAATAATGGTATAGGTGGAAATGTATGTAACAGAACTAATAACATTTAATTTACATTAATTAAAATTAATGTTTAGAACTGTGCTAAGCATTAACATAGACCAGAGGTTTGCAAACTAGGGCCATTGGGCTAAATCAGTCTGCCTGCCTGTTTTGGTAAATAAAGTTTTATTGAAACACAGCCATGCCCATTTGTTTATGTATTGAATAGGTCCGCCTTTATACTATAAAGGCACAGTTGAGTAGTTGTGAAAGACACTATATTACATGGTCTGTAAAACCTAGAATATTTGCTGTCTGGTCTGTTACAGAAAATGACTGTTGACATTTGATGTAGATTATTCTCTTCACAACCCTGGATGTCAGTACTAGTATTATTCCAGTTTATGGAAGATGAGGAATTGAAACTGAGAGCAATTAAATAATTTATCCAGGATTATAAGCTGGATAGTAGCCAACCCAAAATTTGAATCCAGGACTAGTCCCCGAACTTAAACTATTAACTACTATATAAAATGCCTCCTGTTAATATCTGAAGCTCATCATGTTAGTAGAAGTAATGTGAGTGTCATAGTGCAAACTTGTGTTTAGAAAAATGGGATGACCCTGGACATACTTAGCAACATTTCATTTCTCAACTTCAAATAAAGGTGGTGAATACAGGAAGGCTGTGTCTTGGTAAGAATTTTCAACTGCTTACAGAAAATAAATTGAGTCCACCTGTCATCAATCCTATATAATTGAAATAATCTACCATCAGTTCTACTACACACACACACACATACACACATATATTTGATGTATTAGTAGAGCACATATAACTTTTGCAAGGGTTTTCCTCTATAGAATCAATTGTCTCTTACAATGTAGTTTCCAAAGATTTCAGAGCTTGGATCATGAGGCTCCAATTACCTAAGTTGCCAAGTAGCTTGTGGGAGAGTAAATATTTGAACTCAGCCCTTTTCCCACCCAGTCACTACTGTACATATAAGAAAAGAATAAATTATTCAAATGTTAAATTCTGATCAATAAATATTATTAAGTCTCTGATAATATGAACCAGAGATTTCTGAGGTTAAAAATAACTTAAAATACCTTTAAGGGGGTAATTGAATTGTTTGTAACTCAAAGGATAAATACCTGAATGATAGATACCCCATTCTTCATGATGTGATTATTTCACATTGCATGCTTGTACCAAAACATCTCATGTACCCCTCAAATATATACACCTACTATGTAATCACAAAAATTAAAATTTTTAAAATTAAAGATAAGGAGAATGAGAATAGTAAAGGGTCAAGAGGGGGGTATGGGGATGAAGTTTTAACAAAAGGCAAAACAACTGTCAATAGTCATGTTGAAATGAAATCAGTTTCCTTATTTTCTTCTAAAAGCCCATCCCATGTCCTGACAGAGCTGAATTCCAGAATTTTCTTGTCTTAGCCCTCAGTTGATGACTCCAAAATAAGGCGACCTCCTTTTGGCTCCACACATCCTCCACTTTTAAAATATGATCACTCAGTGGCCTGCTCTCTGACAGCTTGGTGGTCTCAGCCATATTTATGATCAATCAACCCTCATTTTGTTTTGCCTTAGAATGTGTGCTGTCATGAGTATTGAACAAGTAGAACTGAATGTTGGAAGTGCTTCAAGAAATACTCCAGGCCACAGGTACCTGACCTCATAGAGTATCACCATCTGTGAAAGGAAAGGAGCTCAGATGTGAGGAGGACCACAAGGGAGGGGGCAGGAGATTATTTTGAAGAAAAAAAGGAAAGTGATCTTTCAAATAAAATTAAACTGGAACACACACAAATATCTATTTTTGAATGTTGGTTGACAAACATCTCTCAGGTCTCCCATACATAGTGACTCTGTTTGTGATCATGATTCATAATGAAACATTAGTCACATAATTTTCATAGTAGATTCCAGTATGAAATTAGTCTCTTAAGAAAGGTAACTTCCAAGCAAAAAAATAATTATTGTGGTATATCTTTAAAAACTATTTCAACAAAAAAGACATGTGGTGCTCTTTTATTACTCTTTTTAATGCAGTTTAAAGAAAAAATCTGACACAGAATTTCCTATTAACAGGGAAGTTTGACAGAAAAAAATGTTGATTGAATACTTCAGTTCTTGCATAAAACTGCGAAGTCAACTGATTTTACCAAGAGAGGAAATTTTTTATTCCAGCTAAAGATTAACTTTTGACATAAAATGGAAACACAAAATATTTGGATGTTGTCATAAAATGAACATAATTCATTTACTTCTCAGTATCTACTTGAATACCTCGTTTTATTGTTTTTACTTTGACTTGCACACTTCATGATCATTTTAAAGATTTCTCAACGAAAAAAGCAACAGCAACAAACTTGTGTTACATTATGTGCAAAACACGGAAAGAAACTTACTCTGGAATAGAAGATAAGCATTAATTATATGGGTTATTTAATTTTCTTTTGCTGACATTCTAACATAAGCAAAGGCAACCACATTCTGAAATTAAAGTATAGAGCAAGTTCCTTTTTCTCTTTCTTTTACATATACACCAATTAGCATATGGAATATCATATCATGCCCTCGTTTTTAAGGCATAAGGGAATAAATACAGCAAAGGAAAAAATATTGATAGTATCTATCTTTCCATCTTCTCCATTATCAAAATTATAACTGAAATACCTGTGAGTGGATGGAGTTTTGAAAACTTCACTGCAGTAATAACTTAATTTTCTAAATTTATTATAGGCATACCAACCATCCCAGCTTTGCAATTCAATGGAATAAAGTGAGTTTTCTGAAGAGGTGAATTATAATACAAAATAAGAATGAGAACAGTGTATTAATCTCATATGCAAAGAGAGGCTCTTAGGCACGAAACTATTAATTTCATTTATTTTTTAACACTTATGGAACTTGTCATCTCTGTTTTCAAGCCTGGCAGAAGTAATATAACACTCACCATATATAAATACTATTAATACTGCCAGAAAAATACTGTATAAAAATAATCATTAATAATTTGAGTATTTTTAACCAAAAGCTACAAGAAAATGAGTGTTTTTAAAAAAGCACCTTTATCAATTCTAAACAAAAACAGACTTCACAATATTTTTAAAAGGGAAATAGCTTTTTTTCCCCAAAAACAAAAGAAATAGATTCTTATTCTGAAGTCCCTCCACACAGATGATAACGTTTTGTTGAGTATCCTTCCAGGCTTTTCTCTATGCTTATAGATTTATAAGGAACAATATTATAGTTTTGATATATTTTAAATTTTACTTTCAAAATTTTCATATTGGGAAATTGCATTTTTTTCTCTTGACATACAGTTGTATACATGTTCAAATACATGCAGATACACATGTATACAAATATATATATATATATATATATATAAAACTACCACTCCAATCAGGTTACAGAACAGTTTCATCACCCCCAAAATCTTACTCCTATTGTTCCTTTGAAGTGGCATTCTCTCCCTACTCCTAATCCTAGGCAACCACTGTTCTGTTCTCTATTACTATAGTTTTATCTTTTCCTGAATGTCATATAAATGGAATTATACAGTATGAAACCTCTTCAGACCAGACTGTTTCACTCATCATAATGTCTTTGAGATCTATCCATGTTGTGTGCATATCAAGAGTCTGCTTTGGTATTTACTGCTGTGTACTATTCCATTGTATGTCTGTATCACAGTTGGTTTTTATCCATTCGCCCAATGAACTCTATGTAGGCTGCTTTTTTAAGTTATCTGGCAATCATGAATAAGGCTGCTATACACATTCATGTGCAGGTTTTTGTGTGAGCATAGATTTTCATTTCTCTTTGGTAAATGCCCAGAAGTAAGGTTGCTGGGTCATATGGTAAGTGTATAGTTAACTATCTAAGAGATACAATATATTTTAATCATTAAACCAAACACTAAAAAATACAAAAAAGGACAAATAAAAGCCCTCTTACGTAATTGATATACCTTCATGCCATTTCTTAGAAGTAAAATTATAGACAGTGACAGGAAAACAACACAATTGCCCTTCATTCAGAGAGAACAAGAGAAAAATATTTCCCTTTGTTATTTAGCAAATATGAAGAATTATATCTGTAGATAATACAAAACCTCAGATGATTACTTCATAGCTTTTCCCTTGACAACATCTGAATTCTCCTAAGTACTCACTAAGAATCAGAAAACCTAAAGAATAGACCTCAAAAAAGTATGTTAATACAAAAAATTGGCTCCATTTTTGTTCATGGCAATGTCTCAAATTCTGTTTTGCATCTACCACGAAAATGAGGTTATAAGAAAAATAACCATAATAATTTAAAATGTACATAAACACAAAAGGGGAGAATTGAAGGGTAACTAGTTCCCAATAAAGAAAGCAAAGGGCCAGGAAAATGGGAAGGAGAGTTCCCTGAATTGCATCTGGAAAGCAATAGAGTGTAGAAGATGCTAGAGAAATGACAGAGATGACCGTCCTAAGTTTCCAGTTAGTTTAAGCTTAAGGTTGTGCAGAGCTCTTTATAAGACAGGTCATCCCTGAGACTTCTTAACCCACACCCTTAACCCACAGCTAGCATTCAGTACCGTATCTTCCTTTTGTTTTTACTTCCCAAGAAAGAGGCCCGTGTCCACTATCAAACTTGACCAGTGATTACAATTCTGGAAGAGAAATTGTAATGAAACAGGTAAGTATTACTTATTTGTTTATTTTGTGAATATTTGCTAATAAACCTACAGTGTACCAGATATTTTTCTAAACACTGTGGGTACATTGATGATTAAAAATGGACAAAAATGTCTGTCTTCTTGGAGTTGACATTCTAATGCAAGTCAAAGTGATTCAGCACTAGACACATGTTTTTTCCATGATGATTTTGGTCTAAGCCTTAAACCAAAATTCTAAAGCATGGGAATGCTTTCAAAAATTATTAATATTAAAATAGTTTTGATTCCTGTTTAAATAATTTTGAAAATCAGAGGTACCAGGGACTCACATTAGGCATTTCTCACTGCAAGAACTCACCAATTAGCTAACATCTTACTCATTCTGTTGGTTAATGGATCATATTCCTGAGCTAAGAGTACGTGTGTGTTAACATGCAAACACCTACTTATTTAAATGTGCCTAATGTCTTCTTAGTGATTATATGGTGATTATGTTCTTTTTCTCGGTTAACATAATAATTTGTTAATGACCCTTTTCGGTAGAATATTTTTGAAAATGTAGTGATTAAGAACATTATTGCTGTAGTTATTTGTATATTGTATTTATATTTTGACCCTTCTACAGACTTGTTCATATCGATGCTAATTTGGCCATAATTTGTCATCTTTCCTAGAAATAAATAACATGGGATGCTGATACCTCAGTGATGCTACTTACCAAGCAGCTCCATGCAATTAGTGGTATAGTCAGGGCTCATTTGATATCCTCAATTTTAAAAGGCAGGTATAAGAGTCATTCTCCACTCACTTTGTCCAAACTAAGAATGAAAGGCAGATGCAGGCAATACCTCCAGGCACTATGGAGTCCCAATCAAGCTAATGGAGATTTAAAGGGGAGAATATATACATAGTTGTACCTGTGGCATTGATTTGCAAGCCTGTTTTTTTAAAAAAATTATTATTATACTTTAAGTTCTAGGGTACAGGTGCACAACCTGCAGGTTTGTTACATATGTATACATGTGCCATGTTGGTGTGCTGTACCCATTAACTCATCATTTACATTAGGTATATCTCCTAATGCTATCCCTCCCCCCTTCCCCCTCCCCACTCCGCATAATAGACCCCGGTGTGTGATGTTCCCCTTCCTGTGTCCAAGTGATCTCATTGTTCAATTCCCATCTATGAGTGAGAACATGCAATGTTTGGTTTTCTGTTCTTGCGATAGTTTGCTGAGAATGATGGTTTCCAGCTGCATCCATGTCCCTACAAAGGACATGAACTCATCCTTTTATATGGCTGCATAGTATTCCATGGTGTATATGTGCCACATTTTCTTAATCCAGTCTGTCACTGATGGACATTTGGGTTGATTCCAAGTCTTTGCTATTGTGAATAGTGCTGCAATAAACATACGTGTGCATGTGTCTTTATAGCAGCATGACTTATAATCCTTTGGGTATATCCCCAGTAATGGGATGGCTGGGTCAAATGGTATTTCTAGTTCTAGATCCTTGAGGAATCGCCACAGTGTTTTCCACAATGGTTGAACTAGTTTACAATCCCACCAGCAGTATAAAAGTGTTCCTGTTTCTCCACATCCTCTCCAGCACCTGTTGTTTCCTGACTGTTTAATGATCGCCATTCTAACTGGTGTGAGATGGTATCTCATTGTGGTTTTGATTTGCATTTCTCTGATTGCAGGCCTGTTTTGTTTCTGTGATATGACAACACCAACCAAATAAAACAAAACCCCTGCCTATGAAAAATGAAAGATTATAATATTATGGATAACAGAGGTGTGAGAAACCCTCCAGCATTGTTTGAGAACAAAGCTGGTGCTCTGGTTGTTGAAATGATTAAAAGTCGCCCTCTGTGGTGATTCGAAAAGGCATCTGAGGTGTGTGGAGCAGGTTGTTTTGTGCTTTGCAAAAGAGATGGGCGTGCAATTATTTACTGTGGTAATCTGTGGACTGGGATCTCTTTGAGTAATCAAACTATATTTATTTTTAACAAGAAGTATGAGGCTTTTTCTTCACGGCTTAAGTACATTGATATAAGCTTATTTTTTTCTGATTAGCTACCCATTAACTGTGCCAAATTTGTGGAGGCTTCCTCCTAGTCTGTAAAACACTAGAAAGCAGAGATGGGGCCTTGTTTATTTCTGGGTCACTCTACTACATCACACTGTTCTTAGGGGGTACTAATAGATATTTGGGCTGATCTATTTTGTAGTTGTTACTGGCAGATTCTGGTTCACAAATCAGGAGTCAAAACTTGAGTGCATTTCTCATGTGTTGTCATTCCATTTAGTTTCTCTGTGCTCCATTTATTTTATTAGTCTCTTATCCTATTTGCTCTGTTTTACTGCAATTTTCCAGGCCTCTTCACTCTTCGCTATTTTCTCCTTCCTGAAAGCAAAAGTAAGGATTATAGGAGACTATAACCCTATTACTCCTTCTCAGAGACTCTTCTCTTTACAGCTAACTCCTTAGGTGCAGTCTTCCTTTACATGACTGGATACTTGGAAACCTTTAAGAGGAGACCCATTCTGAGGTTGGCAAATACTACAGTGTAGCTGTTGTTTGATAAAGCATATTGGTGGTAATTTTCTGAACTGTATGGAAGACTACATTTTTTTGGCATACGAACTGTATCTCTGTATGACCTACAGACGAAGCCGGATGACACGTCAGACTCTATCAACAGATCTTCAAAGTTTAGAAGCTTCCCCCTTGGGTAGTAGTGATAGAAAACAAGAAAGGTAACTAATATGTGGGGCCCTACTATCTATCTACTATTTTGGTTGACACGTTCTATCAGTCATTTAATTCTCACAACATCACTAATATACACATACTATCATTCAGATTCTGACTATCAAGGTCATGTAACTTGCCCAAGTCACACAGTTGCACAGCCCAAGAGGGCAGAACCAAACGTGAACTGGGGTTGGTCAGTACCTGCTTTCCCTATTGTTCCTCTGTTCCCTGAGATATTAAAAGTGTCAGATTATACTCATATTCATACTATCTGATCACCATGCTTTTGTTTCAATGGTTTCTCCATAATTACATCCAGTCCTTTTTCCTGGGATAATACATTTAGTGGAAATTAAACTGAAATTTATAGATTCTGAGTCAGGGATGGACATATAGGAATTTTGTAGATAGCATGTTGTTGTGATTGCCTCTTGCAGAACTCTAGACTGATGAAAACTGAATTTCTAATGGCTCTGAGGGACAATGGTTCTCCAACCTTAGTGTGCATGAAATCACTGGAGCAAACGCCCTTTTCTGGGTACACAGAGACTCTGGTTTGTTAAATCTGTAGCGGGCTCAGGAAAGTACTTTGATAGCAAGCATTCCAAGGGAAGCTGATGAAGGAGGCCATCAGATCACTTGATGATAAGGACTGTCTAATGCTAGATAGCATGGATAAATATGCCTATATTTGCAATACTCAACCATGTCCAATGTACAGTGAGAGGCTGTGGTGTTTTAAAGTCTGCAAAACTCCCTCAACGTATGCTTTCATAGGGCAATTTGCTCATGTTTCTGAAACCACTAGTTTTTTGAATACTTTACCATTATGAAATAATGATTCTATTATAGATGGACTTCCAGAAATCTCTGAGGAGCCAATAAAAGGAAAACTAGAACTGACTCACATCACTGACAGGCAGTAGTGTCCAAGGCATTTATATCATATAAACAAGAATTTGATCAAGGATAAATTTTTAAAGAATTGGGAATTCTGAAACTGTGTGTATATATGTATGTATTAGAGAACTGTATGTGTGGGGGTGGTAACTGTTGTATCCACTGCTCCAATTTACAAACACAGAAAACCTTAAAATTGCATTCTTTGTAAGAGAAACAATGGAAAGGAATGCATTTTATCAAAACTGCCAGTTATATTTAAAATTGAACACTATAAGTCAAAGATATGTGCTAAGATGAAATTTTTTGGTGGAAATTTGTATCCAGAAGATACACATAGCACCTACCTCAGGATCTCTTTTACTGTTGATGTTGCAGGAGGCATCTTTGCAAAATAGTTTTGTCGAAATGTATCAATCACCTACTGTGAATGAAGTCATGGACTCTACTGTTTACTAAAAGCTAGAGATAAAATATGTGAGCATTGGTTTTTGATCCAAATCTGTAAATGTAGGACAAGGGATCATTCCTTGTATATAAGCGCCTTTATTTTACAATTTCTGTTGACACTGTGATTTCCCAAAGATCTGAACTCAAGAATCCCAGGAATGGTAATATAATTTGATGTGTACCTGATAATGAAATAAATCAAGCATGAACTTGCAGGAGAAAATCTGGAAGTTCCACATCATCACTTTGGGTAGCTGAAGAGAAGAGAGTGGGAGGGGCAATATCTTAGAGTACTCCATTATTCCCCGGTAAAGAAGATGACTATACACATGCTTAAAATATAGAATAATTTTCTTATTTTGAAGAATAGCTTTAAGCTGCCTTAGAGCTCTTTTTTCTATAAAACCCCAAATATTTATGAAAGACTTCAGTGCCCTTTTGAAAATGTTAGGGAGAACAAAGGTCTATAAACGGCCTGTGTGGGGGTGGGGTTCCACAGGGTTAAAGTTTGGAATGGGGAATAGTCATCTAGGCAGTAGAATAGAAAGGAATAACCAAGGTTTTCTTAACCAAGGGGGAATTCCAAAACTCCACCAAAATGAAGAAATCCAAAGGGAAATATGAGGGCCAAGAACCCGAGACACGAGAGATGCTAGAAAACACATTGAATTGCAAGCAAATTACTGGGAAGAGGAAAATAATGGTTTAGAACAATAGCATTTTAAAACTGGAATTTGTGTTCTGCTTTTATAAGATGTCTGGGTCATGGTACACAGGAAGACTACCCTAAAATCAAGAGTAGATTGAACAGGCACTAACAGATAAACTCGTAATATTTATCTCTACTACCTATATCTATATTGATTTGTGAAAAGAAGACCTGTGGTCATACGAGAGGCAAAGAATGGATCCATTGTTGGCATTGCCGTTCTCATTAATGCTAACTTGACAAAATACCCTGGCACATGCACACACACAGACTCTAGAAACATCACCACTTGTCTTAGTCCATTTAAGCTGTTATAACAAAAAATACCACAAACTCGGTGACTTCTAAACAACCAAAATTTCTGTCTCTTAGTTCTGGAGGCTAGGAAGTCCAAGATTAATGTGACATCAGATTCACTGTCTGGCGTGAGCTCTCTGCTTCATGGATAGCACTTTTTGCTGTGTCATCACAGGGCAGAAGGGGTCTAACAAACTCCCTTGGGCCTCTTTTACACAAGCATCAATCCCATTCATGAGGGCAGAGCCTAATCACCTCCTAGAGGTCTCACTTTTTAATATTATTGCATTAGGGATTAGCTTTCAACATATGAATTGGGGGGGGCACAAACATCCACAGCACCATTGGATCCCACCAACAGTGGATTTTTGGGCACACCACCTGAACACCAAGTTGAACCACACCAGTGAAAAGGCAGCAAATTCCTACTGGCAACCACATATGCTGAAGAAGAATCACCTGATTTTTTTTTATTTGCTACATAAAAGAGAGACAGCCTATTTAAAGGGTACTCTCTGGTGGGTTATGTCAGTCAATGACATGGAGTGGGAGACCCGCTAGGTTTTATTCAAATGGTTGAGCTCATTTTGCCTTCTTGGTTGCACAGCCTGTCACTGCTCATATCTCCTCCAGCGACATCACATCAACAAAGGGAACCACTTGTGATTGTGTGGGTTGTGACCAAAGGGCTTTGTTGTTATCTGTTTTAATTAGTAAGAGAAAGAAAGGAAGCAGAAGCAAGTAGAGACGCTGCTCATGTTCCATATTATTACTTTTCCATTCTTTTCCTCACCTTTTATTTTAAACTTTTTCTTGTATCAGTCAATATGTGATAGAATTAGAATTCTGATTTTGATATCAACATCCAGCAGAGATGAGCATTTTGTAATGAAGAGCCTGAATCTACTCTGATCTAATTTGAGTGTATGAAAGAATTATGTTCTGTGTAGGAAAATGGGAGAAAGCAGCTCATTGAGGCAAAAAGAAGAGATTGTTAGCTGAATCTGACAATTAGTCACAAAGACTAATGATAGTGAAAGACATTTTACAGGTAAGACATTCTAAGTGCTGGCTAACAACAGATAACCCAGCACTTGTTGGAAACTCCCTTGGGCCTCTTTTATACATGCATCAATCCCATTCATGAGGGTAGAGTCTCATCACCTCCTAAATGTCTTACCTCTTAATATTATTGCATTAGGAATTAGCTTTCAACCTATGAATTTGGGGGGGACACAAACATCCATACAGCAGACTTACTGACTAATTGTCTGATTCAGCTAAAAATCTCTCCTTTTGGCCTCAATGAGCTGCTTTCTCTGGATTGACTCCCATGTGCCTACACAGGCAGGATATTTATAGGCTTAGTGCTGAAAAGCTACCTGACATGATATTCCTTCCGAGGAATACTCTGCTCTGATGAAGTTTAGGATACACCAAATTGATGTCATGGATAATCAGGTCAAGTGGATAACCTGTTAATCTGCAAGAGGACTAGAAGACACCACCAGTACTAATTATCTGATAGACCCAACGGATAGAAGGTTTGGTGCATGGTATGTATTCTTCTTCTTGCAGATGGTTCTTCAAATGGGAAGAAATTTGCTAGGAGGGAAAAATGTACAATTTTATAACCTAGAAAAAGGTCTCGATTTGGCTGGGCACAGTGGCTCACACCTGTAATCCCAGCACTTCGGGAGGCCAAGGCAGGTGGATCACAAGGTCAGGAGTTCAAGTCAGCCTGGCCAACATGGTGAAACCACGTCTCTACTAAAAATACAAAAATTAGCCCAGCGTGGTGGCATGTGCCTCTAATCCCAGCTACTTGGGAGGCTGAGGCAGAAGAATTGCTTGAACCCGGGAGGCGGAGGTTGCAGTGAGCAGAGATAGCGCCACTACACTCCAGCCTGGGTGACAGAGCAAGATTCCATCTCAAAAAAATATAATAAAATAAAATAAAGAAAGAAAGAAAGAAAAAGAAAAAGGTCTAGATTTCAAACTACCACACAATCATAAGGCTATGGAAGGAACAACAGAAAATGACAGAAATCCATTCACTCCAATTAAATAGGAAAGCTTCCCTTTTAATGTCTAGATGGGCTAAATAGGGAAGTGTGGGAATATCTAGCAAGGTGTGGGAAACTTTGTCGCTTTCGGGTCAGACACTACAAAGGTAAAACCTATAGAATTAAAGATGAAGAGTATCACAGTCTACACTACCTCCGAGGACTTCCCTGTCAATTGGGTTGCTGTGTTGCATATCAAAATGGCTCTTGTTAGTGGATATGAGACTCTCATCTGTTCTCAATGGTTTAGAAAATACCTTTGTGGAAGGCAGAATAATGGTCCCCCAAGGATGTCTACATCTGAACCTCAGAAATTATACATATGTTACCTTCCATAAGAAAAGAGACTTTGCAGATATGATTAACGTTATGGAATTTGAGATGGGAGATTTTCCTGGTGGGTCCAATCTAATCACATTGGTCCTTTAAAACAGAAAATCTGTCCTGCTGTGATCAGAAAGAGATTCAGCATGGGAAAAAGGGCCAGAGAGATTAGACATCGCCGGTTTTGAAGACGGAAAAGGGGGCCACACGCTGAGGAATGTCGGCAGCCTCTAAAATTTAGAAAAGGCAAGGAAATGGACTCTTCCCTAGAGCTTCAGAAAGGAATTGAGCTCTGTTGAGTTCAGCCCCACCTTGAGTTTGTCCCAGTAAGACCCATGTCAGACTTCTAACCTACTGAACTGTAAGATGAGAAATTTGTGTTGTTTTAGGCCACTAAACTTGTGGTAATTTATTACAGCAGCAATAGAAATCTAACACCATCTGCAAAGAGACAAGTTTCCAGTTCATATTTTTAACATTGTGGTTGCAACCACTTTCTCACATCACTTTCTTCTTGCTTTTGGAATACCAAGATATGGATGTATCTTAGTGACTTTAAAAATAAACAAAACAATATAACTGTCTTGAGTCTAACATATGAGTCCTCAGCATTGAGCAATGGTTAGAATTGAAAGTGAGGTAGTGTGTCCTCACCAGGCAAGCGAGACAGAGTACTCAAAAAACTATGCTCTGATTCCTGGAGAGCCAGGTAAGCCGTGACTTGTAATTAGGAGGGTAATCCATAAGAGAGCATCAAAATCAGAACACAAGGAAAAGCAGAAGCTCTGGCTACAGGGAATTATGACTAATACATGCTAGGGTACCTGCCTATTGGGGCTGTGATTTGGGAAGCCTTGGGAGAGAGAATGGATTTGTCAGTTTAGCACCTGGATCTCATGTCTCATAATTAACGTGAAGCCTTCCTCAGAACGGGAAGCGCCACTGCCGTGATTGAGCCTAGGTATCCTCAGCCTCCATCAGGACCCTCTAGGTGAAACTATCTTTGCCCCTGGCTGTGGGGAGCTAGGGAGATTCCAAAGCAGAAGAACTAATGCAGAAACTAAAGATAATCATTTAACTTTTTTCTTTTGTTCTTTCCCATACCTTCCCTTTTATTCATTCATTTCTCTGTCTTTGGCAATAGCCAAATTCACTGACTCTGAATGATGTTTTATAACATCTATCTTTTGCTCTCATTGTCAAATCAACCACTAAGTCACACCCATTCAATATGCCTAATAGCTTCCGCTAGTCATTTTCCAGAATTGATCCTTTCTGGCTGCCTTCTGAGGCAGTTTTCCTGAGTGGCTGTCATCTTGTCAGTCACTTCTTATATATGCTACCACTGTCTTTCAATCTCACAATAGTTGTCTCTCACATTTCCACTATCAAGCCAAAGAAGCCATACTAATGTATTGTGACCCCATTCATGATGCTCCCACTCTTCTGCTTGCCCTCTCTGCTGTACTCAGAGAATCCCATCCATCATCCTGCATCTTAATTTCCCATTTTTCCTATGCAGTCTCTTCTAGACTGTGCCAAAGAGGGCCACTTGCTTATTTTTTCAAGTTCAACTAAATTACCAATTTTCAAGTAGTTCATGGTAATTGGCAGACAATGTATAGCGCTCACCCTGAATATCCATGGAATGGCAATTATTATTTACACCTCCTTGTAGTCAAGGACATTTTATAATAAAGAGATAACTGTGGCAAGAAGTTCCTGTCACTACCTTAATTCTTGCTTGAAATAGTCGGAGTCTAGGTGAGAGTTATATGTTGAGACTCTTACCTGTTGTTGAAGCCCCTAGTTCACAAGGTTTGGCCCAGTGCTACTTGTCTCACCCTATCTTATGGAGAGATGCTTCTGGTGACCACTATTTTCCTGCTCGTGAGGAGCATTAGGTATCACCAGGCTTTCTTCCCAGAAGTGTAGAGACAGTGCCTACCTTTCGTTAAGCCTTCCTTTAATAAGAAGCGGGAATGTAGGCACTGTAATATCTTAACCTGCAATAAGCAAGCCTTTGACAATCCACAACACTAAAATACCAAGGATATTATTGGTTGCAAATTAATCTCACAGTTATCACATAATGGGTACTGATGTATTCTGAGTGTGTTTTAAAATGTTGAAATGTGTCTTATTACTTTTGTCACACTACAATTATCACTTTAAAATTCTAGGAGATATAAACTCTTGTGTGTTAGTGCATAGATTAAGAAATTATTATTTCAAAACAAGGCTTTCAGTAGCTTCCCTTTCCTGTCTATCTTCTCCCTAAGGCAGTACTCATATCATGCTTTCTAAATATGAAAGTAAAAAGAGGAAATAGAGAGGATATAGTCCAAAACCTGAAAATCCAACAGGTTGAGTGGAAATCTAACCCAAATTGTACACTCTCAGATGTGAGGTGTTGAAATGATGCAAAAAACTTATGCAACCACCTTTCCATATTGCCTATCCCATGAGTTTGCCCAGTGAGAACCTAAAATTTCCAGTTAAGCATTCCTTTAGTTTAATATTTGCGAAAAGTCAGAGTAAGATATAAAAATCTTTCCAGGACATTTAAGTCATTAAGCATTTGCTACTGTATCTATGTGCAGTATTTTGTCCAGTTGGTTCTCTGGTATTGAATTCGACTTCAAACAAATGACAGAAAGTAGAAGGTCAACATTCTGCTGTCTGTTTGTTAGCTGATCTGTATATTCATTAATTCGTTGAGTTAGTGGTTCAGACAACTAACACCAAATGAGTGCTAACCATGTGCCAGGCATTGTGTTAAGCATTAGAGCAGGGGGCCTAGCCAGAGAGAATGGTGGTTGGAATTTATTATGTTAAGTCCATCCACCCATAGGAATGTCCACTGGGTGCCCCACAGTGTAAACGGTACAATAAGAAGAAAGAGATGCCAAAATATCTGGGGGCATAAAATTATCATCAGCAAATGTGACCAATTTTTAAACAATTTCACAATGTCTCCTGGAAATGATTACTGGGTAGAGTAGTTAAAAGATGCTTAACGTCGAGAATTGGAGATTATGTTGCCTTTTCATGATCCAGCTCACTCAAGGTCAAATTACATAAAATGAAAATTAAACTTCCATGTAACATTATAGTTCAGCTAGGAAGACAGTGACTAGCTCATTCAAGCCAAAAGGAATAGGATTATGCATTGAGGAATATCACTAGAAAAGAAAAACAGTAGGTCACTGGGAATTTTGCTTTGTAATAAAAGTGCTGCTTAATTGTCTCTCTATTCATGGCCAACTACAAGCTACCCTGAATAATAATTCAAAAGAAGTTTCTATTATTTGTGCCACCAGAGGTCATTCCACTAAATAAAGTTCAGTAATCAAATAAGCTGTCTTAGGTATTCAGTTTCTCAAACAGCAACTAAATTATAAAATCTCCACATTTTGAATTGGTCTTAATGATGATTTAGAATTGTATGAATGATTCCATGATTCTGTTTGGAAGTTTGATCATGACCTACAGCACCGTGCACTATCGACAGATGAGGGATAAACATGGAATTGAGGGGAGGCTGCATGGTTTCAAAAGTCAAAGTAAATTGTTTACTTTCTCAGTGCTTCGAATTCTAGGAAGTGCTATCTTCAGGAAGTTTTGGGTGTACAAATATGTTCTGCAAGAGTTTATTTGTATGTTTAGTTGGTATTTTTCCTAGTCTGTGTTGCTATAGGGGCTGGGAAATTTATAAACAAGATAAATTTATTTCTCAAAGTTCTGAAGGCTGGGAAGTGCAAGATCAAGGTATCAGCAAGTACAGTATCTGGTAAGGGACTGGTCTCTGCCAAGATGGTGCCTTGAATGCTGTGTCCTCAAGTGGTGGAATGGCAAAAAGGGCCTAGGCCACTCTCTTCAATCTCTTTTTTAAAGTTGATAATCCCATTCACGAAGGTTCTCCCCTTATGACTTAATCACCTCCAAAAGGCCCCATTCCTTAGTACCATCACATTAGGGATTAGGTTTCATCATAGGAATTCTAGGGGACACTTTCGGACCATAGAAGTATTTAAAACACCTTTCTCATTAAAAACCAAAGAATACACAGAAGTCTGGGTTCCAAATCAGGAGCAAAAGCTTACTTATCTATTTCATAATGTTAACTGAAACATATAAAAGTTTGAGTCTTGTCATTTTATTTTTTTACCAATAAATTTTTTATTATGAATGTGGTCAATAGGTCATGGGCATTGCTTTCACTCTGCTCCAGGCTGCAATCCTAGGTCTGATACAAAGTGTCCGGGTGATCCTGAACAAGTTATTTTACAACACCATAAGAATATCTACCTCAGAGGATTTCTGGGAGAGGTAACAGCAATAGAAAATATAAAGCACTTAGCACATTGTACGGTGCATAAAGAGGAATCCGTAATTCATGGTGATGGGTGACATCATTTGAATAGTTATTATCATACGCATTTTCTCTATCAATAATCCTAGGAGCACAAACTATTGCAATGATCATATGAATGATCTCACTAAAGCAGTGGTGAGAGCTCCAGTTCTGTTGCAGCAATGTTAACAAGTCTGGTCCCTTTGTTAAGTGGCATTTCATTTATGAGGCTTTTTCTTAGTTAGGAATTCTTTCTTCAGGTTTGTCTACCAAATATGCCCATGAGATAGGTGTTTCTGAAAATACATCAACATCAGTGATAATTTGGCAATGGTAAGAATAACGAAATAGATTTTTTTTTTTTTGCTTCACACCTAACGCCATGTCAAATATTTTACAATATATTTATGTATGCTTTATCTCATTTTGTCCCGTGCACAGAAGATCACTTCATCTTTCCAAACGTCCATTTATCAGAAAGGCTGTGCCTGATTCTTAATTAAAGAGCATCTTTATACTTCTCCCTGTTCCCTCACTCTGATTTATTTCTTATCATGGTGCTCATTACCCCAAGATATTCTACTGCGTACTTTCTGGTTGTCTTTCCTGTCTTGTGCAACCAGATGTGGCTCCATGAGAGCAGCTAATGCATTAATTTACTCCTGGCCCCCAGTCCTGTCACATCTAGACATTCATTAAATGTTTGTTGAATGAATGAATGATGTATGAGGTAAGATTTAATCAGTCACATTTTGGGAGAATCAAGCTGAAACTCCAAAAAGTTATTAAATGTTCCAAGGTATCCTTCCCATGATAGAGCTGGTAAATGATATGGCCAAAAACTGAACCCAAATCTAATGCCAAAGAAGAGTGCTCTATATTAATTCTGGCTGAAAATGGCATTCCTATAGATCAGGGTCATTGTGCCATCAAAGTATCTTTTAAAAAATATATTCTAAGCCCATATAATAAGTTGAAATTAAAATAGCACATGTGGCTGGGCACAGTGGCTCACACCTGTCATCCCAGCATTTTGGGAGGCCGAGGTAGGTGAATTACTTGAGGTTAGGAGTTTGAGACCAGTCTGACCAACATTGCGAAACCTCTTGTCTACTAAAAATACAAAAAAAAAAAAAAAAAAAAGCCAGGCATGGTGGCAGGCACCTGTAATCCCAGCTACTCAAGAGGCTGAGACAGGAGAACTGCTTGAATGGGGGAGGTGCAGGTTGCAGTGAGTCAAGATCACGCCATTGCACTCTAGTCTGGGCGACAGAGGAAAACTCTGTCTCAAA
>NW_012114489.1:7970621-8020385 GCF_000951035.1 Colobus angolensis palliatus | reverse complement strand
AAAAAAAAAAAAAAAAAAAAGAAGAGAAGAAGAAGAAAAGAAGGAGGAGAAGGAGAAGAAGAAGACAAAAAAATAGCACATGAACAGAAATGAGCTCCATGCAACTATAGGCATGTATTGAGCATCTATTTTTGTAAGCAACATTATACTGGGGACGAGAGTTTATAATTTCACTCAGTATTAATATGTACTTGTGAGCATCTTGCTCTCAATTACACAAAATGAGAACAGACAAAAAGGCTATCATTGAATTTTCCAGTACCATTCATGTGCACAACTTTTTAGGCAAAGTGTTTTTGCCTATTCTAGAGCACTTATCTTTTAGACGATATACAACGCATATCACCAGGTAAGGCAAATTGACTATTTCTCCGAAGTTATTATTTCCCTAGGAAATTGCTACCAACAACATAAACATGAAATCATTGCCTCTTCTCCACTTGTTTGTTTCTCTTTGATTCTTGTATTCCTATTTTGCTTTTCATGGAATTTTCACAGAGTGCAGTAGAGATGCCACAGACCAGTTTACTAATGCTGCTTGGTTTCCTGTGACATAGGTCTTTTTTGTTCTGAGAAGTTAAAAATAATCACACAGCATTTTTCAAGTGTTTTTGAAATCCTTTGAAAACAAGGACTCAAACAAGTATTGGAGTGGGGAGCAGGGGCAGTGTTTTAATTGACTTCAGGCAATCTCATCTTGCACAACTATTATGCTCTTTTCTGATACGTATCTATAATTGCCATTGGTTAGAAGTGGCAGAGGGTTAACCGCTCCCTCTAGGAATTTTGCTTCTAGATTGTAATGTGAGCAAATTTCACAGCAAATTTTTCTTTAGACATTTACGAACAAGCAAGCTCAAAACAGTTGACTCTATGAAGTCACACATTTCTTTAAAGTGGTCCAAATGTCATTTTACATGAAAATTTCATTTGAGGTAAACATGATAAGATTAGAGAAATAATTCAGCTAATTAGACTATCAGGAGCCAGGCAATCAAGAAACTTCCAGAAATGGTAATCTAATTTACAGTACCATTTCTCACATTAAAGGGTGAAGCCTTACTAGATTTGTACATCTTCTTCATACAAGAGTAGGGAATGTCTCTACAATATTTTGGCCAGTACACACATGGGAAAACCACAAATTACAGCAATGGAAACTCATTTCTAACATTCTTCTGTTAATGCTAAATAACAAAGCATTCTAACAACCCATTCTAAGAACACTATGTGAAATAGCAAAACCTCTGTTGTAGCTCTGAGATAAGGAGAGCCAAAACATTTGTAAGGGCCATCCCCTTCAGGAGCAATGCAGGCTATCCTTCTTGGAGATTCCCAAAGCATATTAGCATTCCAAGGTTTTGAAATATCACACAAAAAACAAACTTGCTTAACTTTGTTCAGCATTGAAAGTTCCAAACTTATTTGATCACAAAACAATACTTCAGTCTAACACTATTAATATTCTAAGGCAGTAGTTCTCAGAGTGTGGTCTCTCAATCAATGTCATCAAGATCATCTGGAAACTTGTTAGAAATGTAAATTGTCGAGTCCCACATTCACTGAATTCGAAGCTGTATGTGCGGCCGGGCACGGTGGCTCACGCCTGTAATCCCAGTACTTTGGGAGGTGGAGGCGGGCAGATCACGAGGTCAGGAGTTTGAAAACATCCTGACCAACATGGTGAAACCCCGTCTCTACTAAAAATACAAATATTAGCTGGGCTTGGTGGCTCACACCTGTAATCCTAGCTACTCGGGAGGCTGAGGCAAGGGAATTGCTTGAATCCGCTAGGCAGAGGTTACAGTGAGCTGGGATTGTGCCACTGCACTCTAGCCTGGGTGACAGAGCAAGACTCCATCTCCAAAAAAAAAAAAAAAAGGAGAAGTTGTATGTGTGGGGCCCAGAAACAAGTCCTTCAGGTAATTCTCTTGCATGCATACTAAAGTAATAGAGTCATTGAACAAAGAAACCAACATCCTGAATAACACAATTTAGGGAACTTACTCTATAGGCTTGATCTGGATAAGTATATTATTTATTCACATAAACTTTTCTCTCACGAGAGAACCCTTCTATAGCCTCTGAAGTCCCCGTCTGACTTGTAAGTCCCAATATTATTCCTTATAATGTTATTTCTATTTAAACAGTCTGATTTTGGGGGGCTATAGACATGTAGGTCAGGGGACTTGCAATTTACTCCTGGCCTGTAGTCCAAGACAGTGAGACAGGAAAATAGGTCACAATCTAATTAACTTTCTAATTAAAGGAACATGGTCGTTTTCTAATTACACTTACAAAGAATAAAATGTAGCTCATAATTAGAAAGTTACTCTGCTCCATTTAAAATTTGCACTGCGTCAGCTATTCCATCATCATTATTATTGTTTAACATTTATTCTGAAATGCAGAATCTATTTTCAAAGTACCTTGGTAGAGGTTTTATTTATCTCTCACATTGCAATTGCAAAATAGGTCAGTATTTCACAGGATGATACGAGTTACAGAAAGTTTACAGCATTCACATTATATATCACTAACAGAGTTGGGATTTGAGTTCATGGTCTTTTGTGACTACATTTTTTACCCTCAGTTCGGTGGGTAATATGTCTCTACTATTTTTTCTCTAGCCTTTTGTTTTGTTTTTAAGTTTGCCAAGACTTTCGGTATCCATAGGTAACCACAGCAATCACCTGACTAAACATCTGCCTTAAAGAACACTAAGCTTCTAGAATTAGTTCTCGGGAGAGTCTATCAGAATACAATGTGTTTGTCACAGCATGGCGGGTTTCTCATTTTGATCCCGTACAAACATGCAGCCAGTAATAAAGGTTGACCAATAGACATTGTTTCGAACATGCTCTATGGTTCCTGCTTCTTAAGAAGCCATTTGTATTTCCAATAAGACGCAAAGATGCTTTATGAAAAGAAAAAAAAAATAATAAAATGAAAATTAGGCTGCCTTTTTGTTTTACAACACGAAGTTGAAATTAAATGTGTCATTTTTTTTTCCACAATATTGTTTCCCATTACCGAAGAGAAGTGATGGGCCCGAGGGTCTCATGCATTACAAATCTCATGTGCTTTGGATAGCTAGTAAATCACACGTTTTTGCCTATAGTACTTTCTGCCGAGCTCAGCGTTTATTGCTTACAGCTGAATACAGCCACCTAAATCATCCATCACGTTTTTATAACCAACTGCAGCTTTCCTTTTCATCCACCAAGGAAGTGAAAGACTTTCAGAATGAGAATAAGTGAGGGGTACCTTTACACACCCCAAAATACCATGCATGAATTCTGTAAGAGGGGAATACATTTACTGATATTAAGAAATAAGAGCTTTTGAAATTATCCACCCACATACTGACCTCACACCTGACTTTCCATATTATCATCTTCTCAAATGCTGAGATTATTATTATTTTTTTTGAGACAGGGTCTTGCTCTGTCGCCCAGGCTGGACTGCAGTTGCTGTGATCATGGCTCACTGCAGCCATGCTCTACCACAGAAAGTTAATTTTATTTTTTTATTTTTTGTAGAGACAGGTTCTTGCTACATTGCTCAAGTTGGTCTTGAACTTCTGGGCTCAAGCAATCCTCCCATCTTGGCCTCCCAATGTGCTAGGATTACAGGCATAAGCCACTGCCCTCACCCTGCTTAGATTATTTACTGTGTGTTTCAGTGAGTGTGTTTATTAGTGGACCAAGACTGAACATTTTAGATTCAGATTAAAAGAAGAAGTATCACATCAGGGATTTAACAGCTAGGCAAATTTTATTTTTTCTCATTATTATTATTTTTTAAAATTTAGGGTTTGGGTATTTTGCACCTCTGAGAAATACAGTTTATTATTTTATTATTATTATTTTTTTAAGTTCCATAGGTTTTGGGGGGAGCAGGTGGTATTTGGTTACATGAGGAAGTTCTTTAGTGGTGAGTTGTGAGATTTTGGTGCACCCATCACCTAAGCAGTATACACTGAACCCAATTTGTAGTCTTTTATCCCTTGCTTATTTTGGATGCTATATTTCTACCCATCTTACCAGATCTGCTAGTTAGGTGACACTAGCTGAGGGTGATGCATATTCCTCCTCTCAAATTCTTCATTAAAGCATTACTTGGCTTCTGTCTTTTAGATCTGTTGCAGCAGTGGTTCTCAACTGTGACTACATATCAGAATTGCCTGGGAAGTTTGTTTAAATACTGATGCCTGAGTTCTATCCTGAGATTTGGATTGCATTTCTCTGGGGGTGGAGCTGAGGAATAGAGGTTTTTAAAAGCTCCCGTGGATGATTCAAATATTGATATACTATTCCTAAGATGAAGAAGAAAAGAGGCAACAAAGTCTTCTTTTCACAGCATTTCTTGTCCTCATTTTCTCCTCAATTCCTCTATATTTGACCATAACACTGATTTTCATTCTCTCAAAGAAATACATTTTTTGCACTCTTAAAGAAAAAGAAAAAAGATTGCTTTCCAAAAGCCGTTCCCATCCATTATTGCCTAAAAAGTACAGCATTAACTCCTGAGGTCTTTAGAAACTTTTGATAAGTGCTTTTCTGAAAAAGCTTTAATCTTTAATCACAGTTCATTACTTTCTCCTCTTCTTACTCCTATTCTTTATCTCCGTCCTCCTTCTATAATATTTTGTGGGCAGGAATTTAGAAAGAGTTTTCAACAGAATTTTCTAAAGGCAAATAAAAAGAAAGAGGTGCTAAAGTGACAGAGTGATTTTGTGCAAGACACATGCACACGCATGTTTATTGTGGCACTGTTCGCAATAGCAAAGACTTGGAACCAACCCAAATGTCCATCAATGATAGACTGGATAAAGAAAGTGTGGCACATATACACCATGGAGTACCATGCAGCCATAAAAAAGGATGAGTTCATGTCCTTTGCAGGGACATGGATGAAGCTGGAAACCATCATTCTCAGCAAACTAACACAGGAACAGAAAACCAAACACCGCATGTTCTCACTCATAAGTGGAAGTTGAACAATGAGAACATGTGGGCACAGGGAGGGGAACATCTCACACCAGGGCCTGTTGGGGGGTTGGGGGCTAGGGGAGGGAGAGCATTAGGAGAAATACCTAATGTAGATGACAGGTTGATGGGTGCAGCAAACCACCATGGCACGTGTATACTTATGTAACAAACCTGCACGTACTGCACATGTATCCCAGAAGTTAAAGTATAATAAAAAAAAAATTCAATTCTAGGTTAAAAAAAAGTCACATCACTTAACTCTGTGACTGGCTTTTACAAGCCGCATCATATACTACTAGAGTATTATTTATATGGTTTACTGACACACTAAATTATAAGCTAATTTGGAATACGAACAATGTATTGTTCCTTGTATTATTTTTTACATCACTCTTCCTAGCAGGTTCTTAAGCAATACCTACTGGGAGGGTGATTTGACATAGAATGACATGCTTACTACCCTTTGTGAAGTATCCTTGGTCATAATTGATAAACAGTTCTCAATGTATTATAATAATTTTACATTTCAAAAACTCAAAGTTTTTCAATTTTCTTTGTTAGAAAAAGAGTTTATAAAATAACATCAGTTTCGGCATTTCCTATCTTGAATTGTTTTTCAGTCCTCACCACTCCTGTACTAATAGTCTTATGCTCATTTATAAGAAAGGTCTTTCATTCAATGCCCAAATAAATTAAAAACACAGCAATGTATTTTATTTTTAAAAGTAACTTTTATAAGACATTCAATGGCACTTTAATGTCTTTTTAAGGACCTTTGCTGTGTAAGTATTTATTTGATTCCAACATTAGGATTTTATCAATAATGTCTTATGGTAAAAATCAATGACAATTGGACTCATTTTTTATAGAATATCTATAACTCTTCTAGAAATATTGTTCATAAATTGGTTCAAAGTAGAAGTATTTTATCTCAATTTTTAACCTGTTTCATAAAAAAGTAATACAGAAATTTTTATGTGAAAATTATTTACATATAAAGGTGTATGAAAATAATTCATGCTGTCACAGCATCAGTTTCTAGATGGTTCTTATGCTGGTGAAAAGGGAAAAATCACATTCAGAGGTTTTATCTGAGGAGGGCTTTGGGTAGCCTTTGGTGATCTCCATTACAAGTGCAGAAGGTATGGGGAGGAAAAACACAGTTTTAAGAAGGCTTTAGGGAAAAAAGAAAGAAAATACTTGGTGGTAGATTGGCTATGGAGAGCCATCAGAGGTAAATTCCAAAGTTTTAATTTAGGTGACTGGATGGTGTTACCAACTGTAAAAGAAAAAACCTGAAGAGGATAAATGGTTGAGTCTAGGACCTTTGTGGTATCTCCAGGTTGAGATGGCAGTTGAGAGTAAAAGTTTCGACTAGAGATGGGGTTTACAAAGCCATCATCATGTAGTTAGTAGTTGAAGCCATTCCAGAATGAGATTGCCCAGAGAAAATTTAAAATGAAAAGAAGAGAGGGGACCAGGCCTTGGGTAGATTCAAAAGGTAAGTGGTAATTGTAGGATTACAGAAGTACAGATGTACAGAGAAGCAAGGCAGCTACTTCATGATTGCTAACAGAGAAAAGAGCTTTGGTAAGGATAGAGTGACTCACAGTGTCAAATGCTGCAGAGGAAGTAATATGATTAGGGTGAAAAATACCCACTTAGGAGTGAGAACATTTCAGTTTAATTTGGATGGCTGAATTCAGACAGCTCAGGGTTGATGATCAAGTGTGATGCCATGCAGGACTAGGACTAAAATGAGGCAAATAAAGAGCCTGGGGAACAAAATTAAAACAAACAAACAAACAGAAAACACTCTCTCTCAGGGATGTGCAAGTCTAGAGGGAAAGGAAAACTGATATAAGGCCTATTAGCCAGATGTCCAGCCGGGTAATATCCAAGCTCCAGGGTAAACAGTTATCACTGGGAAGATCTTGAGATACACAGATTTTAGGAACAAATTCGTGGTGTGGGTAGGAGGTGACTGTTGCTCTAATACAAAAAGTCCAAGATTAAGGTTAGAAGATGAATAAAAGAGTAACTGACCTAGGGTAACATATTCTGGAACAACTCTTATGCTACAATGAACCATAAAAAATGGCTGGCATTGGGCTTTTTCAGGCTTACAGAGTGGCACTTCCATATATTTTAATGTAAAAGTCTCTTTTCACTCCCCAGAGTGTATGTGGTCCTAGGAACTGCAGAGAGACTAAATTGAAAAATAAAAGGTCAGAAGTACTAGCTGTGAAAGTGAATGTTCTATAATCAAGCAACAGATATGTATTGAGTTTTTATGATGTGCAAAACACTTTACGGTGTATTGTGTGTTGTGTGCTGTATTGATCCATATTACCCTTGTGTCATCTTTTCTAAATAGATTGTAAATTCTTCTCATAGAAGGGTGTTTCTGGTACTTCTGTTAGATTCCTTCAAGGCACAAAGCAAAATTTGGAACACCAGGAGGTTGAAGGGTGGCACAATTTGCTACCCTCAACTATGCAACTTTGGCATAAGGATTATGTTGAGCTAAAGGCACTTGGAAAACAGCAAGTACAAGAAGAACATTCTGATCTCCCCCTTTTTTCCTGAAAGCAAGAGATGAAACTCCCAAGTGAAAGATGTCTTCCCTATACCAGAAGAAAATAAACCTTCTCATCACCAGAGATGGAGAGTCAAAGCCTAGAGATTCTGTACAAACAGACCTTGTGAAAATAACTCTTTGTCTCCCTTTAGCCTCTTCATATAACTTAGTCACTTTTCCAGAATTGCCTCCCTTTGTCCAAGCTAGTGTAAAACCATTTAGGTTTTACCACTTCTTGGGTTCTTCATTTTCTTACGAGGGCTCCTGTGTCAAATAAAATTCCTATTACATTTGTGTGCTTTTGCCCTCTCAATCTGTCTTATATCAATTTAGTTCTCAGGCCAATTGAAGACCCTAAAAAGGTGAAGATAAAGTTTTGCCTCCCTTGCAAGGTATGCAATTTATTCTAGATAGATGGGAGATGAAGGAGGCATAAGAAGGTGTCATTCTTCATATCTAAACATCAGATTTTCTTTGAAAGGGAGGGAGAAACAGTCTTCAGCATTTTTACATTGATAACACTTTATTTTAGCAATGGCTCGAATACAATATGATAGAAATATGGACATAGACATAGAAATTTGGTTTACTTTGTTTTCTTATTATTTGGCAGTTCCTTTAATGTTTTCAATAGGTTTTAAACTTCTGTGGAAGTTTTTCTCTTGCACTATTTGAAATCTAGAAGATAGTTTAAATTTAGATGTTTTATTATTATGTTTTATTATTATTTGGCAGTTCATTTAATGTTCTTAGTGGGTTTTAAACTTCTGTGGAAGTTTTTCTCTTGTGCGATTTGAAATCTAAAAGTTTAAATTTAGACGTACTTATTTTATTAAAATTAATTGCTTTTCTTATCAGTGAACTTGTGTTATGCAATTTTCGGGCAAAATTATTTAAAGTGAAGCTGAGAGGGACTCCAGATTCAAGTATGGTACTCAGTCCATTTTCTATTTGTATGAAAATAAGCCATTGCAGACAGCTTTCTGATTTCCAGCTGTAATTTTCAAATCTTTTCTTAATGATTTATATATCCGTATTGGAATAGGCAAGCAATTTATACTAGTTTAAGTAGAGCTACTTGGATGCATTGCTAAATACAGATAAAAGAAGAATTATACAGAATAATACATGTAATGCAATATATTCTTATGCATATATATTACTTTATATGTGTGTAGTCTGTGTGTAATTCATAAATTTATAAACTATCCATCTTGGCAAACTACAAGATATCTAAGGCTGATTCTAGTATACAATTTATAACCCTTAGGTACAGTTGAGAAATATAAAGGGATGTGAGTTTTATAGTGATTCCTTAGATACATGAATTCAGCTACAGATCCACGAATCCTTATTTGCAATTCTGAATTTCTAAAAGCTCTGAAAACTGAAAGTTGTTTTTATGGTAATGTTACTCATTTGGTGGCAAAACTATTCTTGAAACTACTGTGAGGCTATCTACAGTCCTTATTATACTTAGTATGAATATTCATTTGTTTTGATGAAGACATATTAATCTGTTTCGTTATGTGATGCTGCCACTGAACTCTCTTGGATGCTATGTAATACACGGTGTATATATAAACTGTCTCATCTTAGTACATTCTGAATAATTTTAAATTCTGTCTTGCATCTTGTGCCAGCTCCCAGGAGGTGCTGATGGACTTAAGTAATCTTTGTCTGAAGGGTTTCCAGAGCATCAAGGATTCCAGGCTTTACCTCAAGACCCAAGAGAAAAGAGTCAAGGAAGTAGCTTGAAGTATGTTCACCAGTATTTTCTAAAATCAAATACAAGTCACTTGGAATATATCCTTAAAAGATGAAAGAGCAGTTTCTCAACTCGTGCTGGAGCTCTTAAACTGGTGTGCCAAAACTCTCAATTCATGGAATAGGTGAATCTCCTACACTGTGTATGGAAATTGTTCATGGTATATGCATGTGGGTATATGCACTTTTCTTTAATAGAGCATACATAGCGTTCATCAAATTCCCCAAGGGGTTTATGACATAGAAAAGATTGAAAATTGCCATTTGGAGCTAATGGTAATACGAAAATAACACTGATGGTGGATAACTGAGAGACTCAGGTACTATCCGAGACTGTAAGAGTAGCTACCACTTTCTGAGCAGTTAACATGAGACTGACCTTGTCCTGCTTGCTTTAATCCTCCACGACAAATTCACAAGCAGGCATAGGTGAATATGGTGGATGTAGAAATATTCAACATTTTAACATATGGATATTGAAACACGTTGAAAAAAAAAAAACCAAAAACTGGGGCTAAGGGGTATTATTGCTTTTAAAAGTCCGCTTCTACCCTACCTCTGCCACTTGTGCAGTTCCAGCATTAGCTGCCCTTGTGAAAAAAGGGAATCTTAAAACCTTACATCTTAAGATTTTATCTTCTCTCTAATATGCTGGTACAAATAACTTATTCAAACCAGAATGTTGGTAGATGGGCTTAAAACTCCAGAGTCTTTATCCAGAATCTTGAGATAATTACATACACCCAAAATAACCCTAAAATAACTCTCAAATTCCCACTCAGTGAGTGTGATCTCAGTAAAAAGGGCATATATTTAAAGATAAAAGAATTAGTCAACACATTTCTCTCTCATTCTGTGTGCATGCATGCGCATGTGAGCGTACATGTGTATTTCTGTACTTGTGTTTATGCACATCCACAGACATGTTTCCATAGATGAATTCCAGTAGATGCCTACCATTTGTCTCATTAAGAAATTAATGGGTAATGAATTTCCTCCTACACTGATATGAAAAGACACTCTTTCTACTGAAAGAAATTCACTATCTGGGGTAATAAATACAAGTCCTTTTACCAATTCTGTCTTAATGATTCGATGGCTTGGATACTAATCCCCCACATTCCTCTCTTTCTGTTTCTTCACTGGGCATGGTGAACGGTCTGCTTAAGTTGTCTTTCAGTAACAGCCATGGGTGTTCTATAATTTATGAAGACAGATAGAACATAAAGAGGTATACAAGTACCTGCACAGAAAAATTAAATAGGTGTTATAGAGAAATAATACCTTCCAATAATTTTTTTTTTTTTTTTTTTTTGCTATTTGGTGAGGCTGGTTTTGAACTCCTGACCTCAAGTGATCTTCCCGCCTTGGCCCCCCAAAATGTGATTATATGTGTGAACCGTTGTGCCTGGCCCCATTTTTTATAATAGTTGCCATTTATTGCTTGATTTACTCTGTGCCTGGCTTTGTACTGATGTCTTATATATACCATATAATTCAATCATTACTCTAAACCAGGAAAATATTATTAATATTTCCATTGAAAAAGGGAAAAAATTAACTTGAGGGTATAAAATTAAGTCACTTGCCCAAAGTCACAGTTAGTAAAAAGGGGAAGTTGGGATTCAAATGTAGTAATCTGATTCCAGAGCCAGACCAGCCCCCAATCCTGACCTTGGGTGGCTTGTCAGTTCTGACGACTAGGTGGAATAGCATTCTTCTGATATTTCTCTACTTTTAGCTGAACCAGAAATTAATAAAAATAAAAACAAAATATCATATGTATGATTTATTCCTACAGTGGCTTTTATCTCATCAATACCTTTCCTGTGTCACCTTAGAAAGCCTTGTCTCCATAAGTTAAATTCACCCAGGTCAGGCCACTCCTTTTCCATGCCACTCAGTGTTTCGGTACCAGTATATATTATTGGAAGACACCATAAAGTTAAAGTCACAAGACAGTCTTTGATAATGTTACATTTTTCTCTCTTTTGTAAGCTGCTCAAGTCAGTAAAAAAAGCCTTAAGAGTGTGTGAATAAAGTCTTTCTCCTGGAAGTAAGTAGAAGACAGCTGTCACTAACTATAGAAATGTTTCAGGGGCAATTTAATGTGAAGTCAGAAAGTCATCTTTCATACCTTGAAAATTTGGAAGGAGAATGAGAGAGGGATTTGGGGAAAAAAAGCTAGATACAGCGAGATTCTCTTCCATTGTTTACATATCACAGAGGAAAACAAAATATGTTAGTCACTTTTAATCAGTTGAAAACATTGAATCAAAACAATCTTGTCGCTCAGTTCAAACTATCTTCTTATTGATTACTGGTTTCCTCTAATTATAACACCACCAAAAATAGCTCCTCTGAGTGAAATCATATAATAGAAAATGACAGATAATCAGTCACCCAAAGCGTAAATGGATTGCCAATATTCGGAAATTAAAGAACTTATATTAATTTTGCATGTTTTCTTTTACACCATCAGGAATAGATGGTTATATATGGAACAGCGATCGATGACTGAATTCTACTGAAAAAAGATTTATAATCAAGTTGTTTCTGAACAGATTTAAACATTAAATGTTATGCTTATTGCCTTAATACTTAACTTTTAATTGCCATTCTTTTTCAAATACAAGTGTTACCGATAAAAGCAAAAAAAAAAAAAAAAAAAAAGCATAGGATAACTTGATCTGTTGTGGTTCTAATTAGATATAGGGCTTTTGTTTTTTGTTTTGTTGTGTCTCAGATTTTGGTTTCTTATGAGACAGGGTCTTGCTCTTTTGTTCAGGCTGCAGTGCAGTTGTGCAGTCTCGGCTTACTGTAGCCTCCTCCCCTTGAGCTCAAGTGATCCGTGATGCCTGGCTAATTTTTTTTTTCTTTTTTTTTTAGAGACTGGGTTCCACTTTGTTGTACAGTCCGGTCATGAATTCCTAGGCTCAAGGGACCTCCCACCTCAGCCTCCCAAGGGCTGGGATTACAGGTATGAGCCACTGCACCTGGCTATGTTTTTGATTTTGTTTTAAAGCCATAATAGAATTGGCAAATCGGTTTTTACATGTACTCCTTGCAGTCTTCAAATAGGATCCATCCCATTATTTTCTCTGAATGTGTCTGGGGCTTTTCTCACTAAATGCTGTGTCTCACCAAGATCTCCTCAACTGCATGAAACAGTTTCTTATCTCTCTTGGTAAAACCCTACGTGCCCTAGAAGGTTCAAGTCAAAAGCCACAGGATTCTCACAGTCAGTTCTGTGATTGCCTCATTTTCTGGAACAGACTCTCTTACATGATTTCTTAATTCTGTGCCATAATTATTTGTGCTCATTATTACTGTTGTTATTGCTCAAATCTGACTGTAAACTTCATAGAGGATTGCCATGCTCATTTTTGTTTCCTCTGGAGACTTTTCTTGCTCTTGAGGAGCTCAGTAAGTAGCTGCTAAATTGAATGAGGAAAATTGTCACCTCTTGAAAATTGAAGCTAATAAGCATTAAGCTGAAACAGACATGGTTATTCATCTGTTGAAAAAACTGACTATAAAAAAATGGTTTATATAGCTGGTTGCTGATGAGTTTAAGGTACTTCCCAAATCTTTTTACTGGATTCTCTAGTTTATCTCCTAAAGGCACAGGAGACTAACTGTCATGAATGCAAAATAAACTCTGACCTAAATTTGTGTAACAATGTTAGGGCTTTGTGGTCCCAAAACAAGGTTGGTGGTATGAATGAAGAAGAGATCAAAGTTAGATGAAAGGCAAGAACTGCCCAAGAGTGACATCATTCCAGTGTCAGCTGCCAGATTCGTAGACTGAAAGACCTCCAGAATGGGGAGGAACAAATTGAGCAACCTGAATTTAAGGGAATGCCCCTTAACACTTTTTTTTTTCTCTTCTCTCTAATTCCCTGTACCAAAAATCCTTCTGATCTGCAATTTAGTTTCTTCAATGAACTTATTCATTAAGAGGGAGTACCCTGTTCAAATGATTGATGCCGGTTATCTTACCAGATTCATCTCCCATTTCATTTAATGAATCAGCATTCTGGTTTATAAATCAGTTTCTGGCAAGTTGGCTTAACATTCATCACTTCTGCACAGCTTGGTCTCCCTTAAGTGAGCAGATTCATTTACGTTTTCATTGCTGTAAATCCGAGGAGTGGCCCCTGGGCCTATGGGAAAATTTCCAAGAGCAGTCTCTGTGTGACTTTGAATCAAAGCAGACAGCTCAATTCAAAGGTAAAACACTTTAAGAGCATCACTATGTTTTAGGAATAACTTGCTATTCTGATTAATGCAGTCCACAATATTCAGCAGGCAATCTAGACATATTTGTTAAAGTAAATGGAATCTTTTGCTTACCAATGAGCCACGACAAAGAACAGCTTCTTGTTTTTATTATTTTTCTTTTTCTTTGATAGAATTATGGGCATGGTAGTGGGGAAGGGAAAAGGAGATAGAACTCACAAGAAAAGCAATCAGAACAGAAAAGGACCTACAGCTCCCCTAGGTCCATGCATGTCTGACAGTGACCTATGTACAGATAAGCTAAGACAGAGCATCACTGCACAGAAACAAAGGAAGTGAACTCAAAGGTGTATGCATGACAGAAAAGGCAAGATATTTTGGTTACTGCCTTAAACAGGACAATTTTGAGAAACTAATACATGTCTAGACGGATTCTTGAAAATAATTTCAGTATGATAAGCCAGTTGAAATCCCCTATAGAAATTGTCTTTCAGGGCTCTACATTATTTCAGTGGCCTCCTGGAAATTGAGTTATTCAATTTGTTCTTGTTTTCATGGGTGCATTACCACCACAACCTCCGCCTCCCAGGTTCAAGCAATTCTCCTGCCTCAGCCTCCCCAGTAGCTGGGATTATAGGCATGTGCCACCATGCCCAGCTAATTTTGTAGTTTTAGTAGAGATGGGGTTTCCCCATGTTGGTCAGGCTGGTCTCGAACTCCCGACCTCAGGTGATCCACCTGCCTCGGCCTCCCAAAGTGCTGGGATTACAGGCGTGAGCCACCGCGCCTGGCCGCTTATTGTATATTTTCATTATGGCTGACTTAACTCGAGGATTTAAGATATAAAGGGGCGTGATAAATCAGACAGGAGCCTTGCTGGTTTTAAAGATACAACCACAGAGATACAGAAATATGGGTCACGATGATTGTAAAGTTAGAAGTACTGAGACTGTCTACATGAGAGTCTTCGAGATTTTTGTTTATGCAACTTCCCCACCATTTCCATTAGAAACTAATCAAAATGCAGTTTTGAAGGCGTATTTTCTTACTGACTTAAAGCCAAACATGGCAATGTGGACAGATACTGGGATTCAGATGTCAAATTCCTAACCTTACCTCCTCAAAGGAAAAGGAGAAAGTTCCTGGTATTCATGTAAAGAATAGGAAGAATTCTCATGAAGGTCTATCCAGGATGAAACAAAACACTGAATTTGGAAGGCTCGAAGTTCAAGATGAAGTTATTGTGGGAGCAACTATTAGCCAAATATTCTTGAATAATCTTAGACTTCATTTAGTGGAAGAATATAGGGCTGCATTCTTACTGTCTGTGAAGCTGCTCAAGACTGGAAAATAAAAACTGGCTGAAGGGTGAACTGAGGCACAACTGCTTGAAGCCAAAGCATCCCCGCTAACACTGTCCCTACGAGCAGCAATAAGGTGAATTCCTTCTGGAAGGCAATGTATTCCTGCCCTGCCTTCCACAGTCGCCACCCATACCAAACCTTACAGACTCCAGCAGGGGAGAGGGTGGTCTGCACCACCTCAATTGTGGCAGCCGTGAACCATGAGGCTTTTCATCCAGGAATCACATATTCTTGCTCTTTGGAAAGGCCGTGGAAGTCCTGAAGGATCCTTAAGGTCCCAATTAAGCCCCAATAAGATTTGGCACAGGCAGTTCTTTCTGTCCTGGGTCCTGGAACTGGTGGACCACATTTTGAAACACATGGCTATGCCTAACCTGGAAACATCTCTGGAGGTCCTTGAGAAAATCTGAAGGAGCAGGGTCATGGGGCTATGAAGAGAAAGTGCTACTGGATGCACAGATAAACACTGATCCGCTTGACAGATGACTGCTAAGGTTTAAGAAGGTAGATGGTAGGCAGAAAGGAAGAATTTTACTCACCAGAATTTTCTTCTTTGAAGAATATGATGACCCTTATTTGAAGAAGAAAATCTACTTTCCCAAGGGCCTACACTCAGGTGCCCCTGAATGCCAAAAAAGATGTTAAAAGGAAAAGCAGTGTATCGGGTTCACTCTTGAGAGAGAGACAGAGAAAGAGATTAAGATTTTAGCCACTCAAGAGTGGGAAAGTTTGAGGAGAGGAAGAGAAATCTGTAAAAAATTTGGGGCCAAGTTTTCTGGGTAATACTCTGAGGACACCCTCCCCAACCCAATTCTGTCATGTTGAGGTCATTTTAACAATCTGCTTATTTTTCCAATGACTTCTCTTTTACTGAGAATAAAATAAAAACTCCTTTTCACGGTTTGCAAGATCTTGTCTGATCCAGCCCCTGGCAGCCTCTTCAACCTGATCCAAAGCTCTCGTCCCCCTTCATTTCTGTCCAGCCCAGTAAGCCTCAAGTTCCTCCATCTTGTCACGCTTCTTCAGGCTTCAAGAGCCTTATATCCTGTCGTCCCTCTGCCTGGAATGTTTGCCTCTAAACCTTTGGATAGCTCAGTTGTTCTCAACATTCAGGTTTCAGCTCTTATGTCACCATCTCAGACAGGTCTTCTCTTACCAATCTTCATGAAAGTGTCCCCTCTCCTCTGATACTTTCTATTCAATTAGCCGACTTTACTTTTCTTTACAGCACGAATCAATACATGAGAAAATATTTGCTTGTTTAATTGTATAGGGCCTGTCTATTTCATAGAATACAAACTTGTAGCGGAACTGGGTTGTTTTGGTCACCAGGTATCCCAGCACCTAAAAGAGTCTATGCCTTATAATACATTTCAGACTATACAGTCTATACAATTGGGACTATATTTCAGGTTTCAGGTATCAGAGTCAGGCTTCAAGACAGACTATCAATATTTATTTACATGTTTACATTTAATGGTTTAATGTAAGTCAGAACATAAGGGAGAATTTGATAATACAGCAGAAATAGAAAACTACATTTCTTCTTAAAAATAAAAGATTTTTTGGTCACTTACCTCATTTTTTTTCTTGCTGTTATCCCCAAGAGGTTGGTAACAGCAAATTTTGCTGTTCTTTTTTTAAAACATGGAGACAGGGTGCGGTGGCTCATGCCTGTAATCCCAGCACTTTGGGAGTCTGAGGCGGGCGGATCACTTGAGGGCAGGAGTTCGAGACCAGCCTGTTCAACATGGTGAAACCCCATCTCTACTAAAAATACAAAAATTAGCCAGGTGTGGTGGTGCACACCTGTAGTCCCAGCTACTTGGGGGGGCTGAGGCAGTAAAATTGCTTGAAACCCGGAAGGCAGAGGTTGCAGTGAGCCGAGATCGCATCACTGCACTCCAACCTGGGTGACAGAGTGAGACTCGGTCTCAAAATAAAATAAAAACATGGAAACTAGAGGCACATAATAAGTCAGTGGTGGAGTCCAGACCAGAGCTCAGCTCTCTTGACAGTAGTCCAGTCTTCATTCCATCATAATTTCAACCGCACTTTATTGCTTCCCTTTGAAAAAATATGACTAACGTATCCACAAAAAACAGTATGAAATACAAACAAAAACCATAATTATTTAGTTGCTTTGGCCTTTCATAGAAAGTCCTTATCACCTGCATCTGATGAGTTACTATTTGAAATCGCTGTGAGATAAGCTGCTCTGCACGAGTCTGAAAAGGACTACTGCTTTTGGAATGAAATAATAGGATACATTTGTTTTACTATATTTTGGAAAAGAAAAAAAATATGTGGTGCTGTTTGCTTTTTTTCTACTAAGGAAATAGTAAGATTAGCTTTAGTCACAGGATATTAGGAAAGAATCAGTAGCATATATTTGTTTCAATAAAAATCTATGACAGAAAACAATTAAACTGGAAATAAACAAAAGGGGAGAAAAAAATATTCTACACAAATCTTTTACGTTTCTAGGCTGAGTTCACAATTTGCGTTTATGATTGTGATAAGAAGTGTTCTTTCTCCTTGTATCTTGTAAAGGCATACATTCTCCTACAAAAGAGACTGTCATCATCTAAAAATTTGTGATTTTTAAGTTTCACTTTTTTAAAGGAAATACACTTCTGATCATCCAAAGTTGAATTCTTCTATTTGAGAGTTGTATCTACTGACACAATTCTCAAGCAAAAACATTTTTTATTACATCAGATCATTTTTAATGAAAATATGTAGTATTTTAAAAGAATGAGCAGAATGGATCATATTTCCAGAATAAAACTTCAAAATATACAAATTTGGCAATATTTTCTAAAACATTTTAATTTGTATATTAAACCAAAACAAAATGAAAAAGCATGGGGAAGTAACCAAAAAAACATATTTACACCTTATGTTTTTGTATTTCTGGGCACAGGATAAAAACCCTAATTATGTCAAATCAAATATAAAGCAGATTGAAAAAGAAAATTATAACTGGAAGGACAGGCTTGTATTTTTCTTAAAGGTATTTAACTTTCTTCAGCAATGGAATTTACTGCTGTGGCTAATCTGCTCACATTCAAAATGAGGAACATAAGTAGTGCATGTAGTATACATATGCCATCTACAGAGAAAAATTACTTAGATCCCTTGTTTGGATGTATGATTTTGATAACATTGGTGATCTTTTAAAATGATACATTTTCTGCCTTTTATGCAGCTTAAAATGATGAGGTATTTTGTTTTTTAAAATTTTTACACAACTCAGTGTAAATATAAAGAACTTGAATTACAGTAAAATTAAAGGACCTGCATGAGATCAGTTATCTCACTTATTAACTTTTATTAATAATAAAAGCAGAAGCAGAATTCAGGCCTTCTGATGTCAAGCTTGGTCACTAAACCAATGTGTGGGGACCACCTCTCTGATGATAATTTAGTAGGCCATGGGTACATTCCTTCTGAATTAAAATAGTCCTGATTTAAGCAATGTTTTCTATAAGTGTATTTCAAAGCTGTTGGCTACGAAAAACATTGACCATTCCTCTGCTCGTGGTCTTACTTCTAGATTATCCTTATCTACTCGAATTACAGACATTTCTACATTTGAATCAAATGAATTCAGCAGGTGCTCCCTTGAAAGGGGTGTGAAATGTTCTATTTTAAGTAACCCTTAGGATTTCAAAATCAAGATTCAGTCCACATTTTATGCTTAATTTCCCACAACTGAAATTTTCTTTGGTCATTTAGAACATTTTAATTTGCATGTGAGATGATACACAGAACGAAGGAGCATGGGAAAATGAGCAGAGATGAAATATTATATGCATCTTTTGTTCTTTCCCCTGTCCATAGGGACATAAGCTAAACTTCACTGTGTATATATGCATACAAAGTACATATATATATATATATATATAGACTGTGGTTAGTTTTACTTTGATTAATGGCTATACAATGTGAAATATTTATATTTGACATAGTAGGGAGAGGAACCAATGCTAAAAGAAATAAAGTATCTCCTAAGAAACTTCCATTGATTATGTATCAGTGCATTACTGATTTTCTAGAGACAATCTTACCCATTATATGGTTTCAACGCCATTAAAAAGTAGCCCTTCATTTCCTAGGATTTGACCTTTATCTCTTAACATAGAGACATCATGCTAGAAAAATGACATCCTATCTCATTACGATGTTCTTATTTCTAACACAGTTCTAGCAATTATTGGCACACGTATTGCAAGTCTTAACAAGCAATTTTTGAGTATATTTCTCCTGCCCTCTTTTGGTAACATGTTATGGCTTTTAAGAGTCAGAGTTAGCAGGGACCAGCAAGGGGACGGGAAACAAATCCGTTCATTTGACTACTGGTTCACACCTTTGGTGAACAAGTAAGGCTTCTGTATTTTGTATAGGATTCTCATTCTGCAGTCTTGGCCTCAATTCTCATTGATGGGTAGGGTTATCTTGTGGGAGTATCAGAGTGTAACAGCGATACTGATAACGTATGAAACGGTGTTGCACAGAAAACCAAACATAACAGATGTTATATATGCAGACACAAAAAGAAAGAAGTAGTTGATTAGTTTGGATGTGTGTCCCTGCCCAAATCTCATGTGAAATGTAATCCCCAATGCTGGAAGTGGGGACTGGTGGGAGGTGATTGGTTCATGGGGTGGGTTTCTCATGAAAGGTTTAGCACCATGCCCTTGGTGCTGTCCTCATAATAGCAAGTGAGTTCTCACAAGATCTGATTGTTTAAAAGTGTGTGGCACCTCCCCCTTGCTCTCTTGCTCCTGCTTCCGCCAAGTGACATGCCTGCTCACCTTCTGCCTTTCTGCATGATTGTAAGTTTCCTGAGGCCTCCCCAGAAGCCGAGTAGATGCCACCATGCTTCCTATACAGCCTGCGGAACTATGAGCCAATTAAACCTCTTTTCACTACCCACTCTCAGGTTTTTTTTTTATAGTAAAGTGATAATGGCCTAATACAGTAGTTGCGTGTTGGGGGTGTAGGAACCAATATATTTTGTTATTCAGGCCAGGGCCAACATTATTAAAAATGTGATAGTTAAATTACTGGGAACACAATGGAGCTCACCAGATTTCAACCTTCATGTTTTGTGTTAATATTCAGTTGTGTCATGATTATTTGCTTCTGGCAGTTAAAACTGTAATGCACAAGAATACTACATTTCAGTAAATCATAATTATTCTAGCTTATATATAATACACAGAATTAAATTCAAAGTCCTTACCATGGCCCGCAAAACCCTCCCTACCAGACCTTGTTTGCCCTATAGTTCTGAAATCATCTTCAAACACTCTTCCCCCTGGCTTTCTGGGTTCTAGTCACACTGTCTCCCATTGTTGTTATTTGAATACCACAGAAAGTCTCCCACTTAGTGTGTCTTCTGCCTATACTGCTTTTCCTTTGAGTCTCTGTATGGCTTGTTTTCTTATTTCAAACAGGTATTTGCTCAAACATTGCCTGTATTAGTATCCTTGGGCTGCTGCAACAAATTACACGTACTAGGTGGCTTGAAACAACAGAAGTGTATTCTGTCACAGTTCTGGAGGCCAGAACTCTGAAATCAAGGTGTCTGTAGGATTCGTTACTTCTGGAGGCTCAGAGAAAGAACCCTTTCCATGTCTCTCTCCTAGCTTCTGGTGGTTGCCCACAATCCTTGGCATTTGTTGGCATGTAAATGCACCACATGGCTTTCCTCTCTGCGTGTCTCTGAGGCTTCTCCTGTTCTGTCTCTTATAAAGACACTTATAACTCAATTTAGCTCCACCCCAATCCAGAATAATCATCTCATCTCAAGATTCTTAACTGAATTACATCTGCAAATATCTTACAATACCGTTGTTCCTTGTATCCAAGAAGGGTTGGTTTTGGACTCCCTGTGGGTATCAAAATCCAAGGATGCTCGAGTCCCTGATATAAAATTATGTAGTTTGCATATAACCTATGCACATTCTCCTGTATGCTTTAAATCATCTCTAGATTACTTATAATACCTAGTGTGATGTAAATACTATGTAAATAGTTGTTATATTGCATTGTTTTATATTTGTATGTTTTATTGCTTTTTTTTCTTAGAATATTTTTGATTCACAGTTTGTTAAATTCGTGGATTCAAAACCTGTGGATACTGAAGGTCGACTGTATTTTCATATAAGATCACATTCACAGGTACCAGGGGTTAGTTAAGACTTGGACCTATATTTTGGGGGCCACTATTTGACATATCATGTTGCTTCTTCAGAGAGGACATCATTGATCATACTTAGTGATAAAATAGCACCCCTCATCATACATATACTAACACAGTGTGCCATCTAATCCTGCATTATTTTTCTCCATAGACCAAATATTCAGGACATATCCAATATTAATTTATATGTGTTCCCTTCTAGAATGCAACCACCATGAGAACAAAGACTTTGACTGCTTTGTTAATTGCTGCACCTCAGCATCTAGAACATTGCCTGACATATATTAGGTTCTCGATACATATTTACTGAATGGATGGATAGACATACATGGTCAAAATCCGATTGAATACCAATGATTGGTGCTGAATAATTCACAGTATTTATAACACAAAATAGAGTTATTGGGGTTGTAGTAGCCAAAATAATGACCCCCAAAAGATGTCCATGTCCTAATCTCAATCTCTGGAACCTGTGACTGTGTTACCTTACAAAACAAAAGAGACTTTGCAGATGTGATTAAGGATCTTGAAATGGAGAGACAAGCCTGGAATATCTGGTGGGTCCAGTCATAAGGATCTTTATAAGATGGAGGCAGGCAGAATGGTCAGAGTCAGGGAAGGAGATGTGATGATGGAAGTAGAGATGAGAGAGAGATATGCAGAGAGAGAGAGAGAGAGAGAGAGAGAGAGAGAATTGAAGAGAGAGAATTGAAGGGAGAGAGAGAGAGAGAAAAGAAGTGAGAAAGAGAGAGAATTGAACTGCTACGCGGCTGGCTTTGAAGATGGAGTAAACAGTCACATGCCAAGGAATACAGGCAGCCTCTAGAAGCTGAAAAAGACAAGGAAACACATTATCTCCTAGAGGCCCCAGAAAAGACCAAGCCCTGCCTACGCCTTAATTTTAGCCCTGTAAAACCGATTTTGGACTGACTTCCACAACTATAAGATAACAAATTTGTGTTGTTTTAAGCCACTAAGTTTGTGGCAATTTGTTATAGCAGTCACAGGAAGCTAATACAGCTTACCATTGTTTTCAGTCCTAATTTATCTTCAATGAAATAGATAATCAGAAAATATAATTATCTGTTTTTATACTGACTTTTTAGTTCTAAAATTCACTCACAATATCCTGAGTAATTAACAAATAAGAAGGTAAGATAAATGTATATATTTTCCAATAGATTTCCAAACCACAGCAGAGATATTATTTGTACAAAATTTTATACGGTATCTATTTTATACTACTAAGGCCCATGCATGTTACAGTGGTCATGTACCTCGCCAGCTAAATCTCTAAAATGGAGGCCAAGTTCTTTTGAGTACATTGCATCAGTTGCATTAATAAGGCTAACATTCCATCTTGTCTATCAGTGAATGTACGGAACTCATAATTCAGTACAAGCCATAGTATTTATTGAAATAGAGGTTGTTCTCAAGCCCCCAGCAGAGAATTATTAGCATTTCATAGCAGCTGAATTCAACAGTCAGCAACTAATACACAGCAATCTGTAGTGAAATATTTATAAGCTTAACCGTTTTCATTTTTCTCCTAGTGAAACGCAGGGATAGTTCTGTTTTGGGTTATACAAGCGTAGGATCTGAAAGGCACTGAAGCATGTCAATCTGGCTGGGGAAAAAAAAGCACAATTCCACAGCTTCTAGTTAATGCCACAAGTACTAGTGACAAAAATGACGTTTTGTGTTGATCACTTGTATGAATGTACTATGTTTGGAAATGTCGTCTCTGAAAGTACATACTCTCCTCCAGGAAACTGAAGTCTCCATTGCACTGTAACAGAGACCTTTGAACTAGACAATGTCAAAGGTGTTATGGTCAGAAAATGTATATACTGTGACAACAAAACACTGAACTAAAACAAGTATCTAGATATTCTAAATCAGAATCACATCTTCACATGAATGAAGTAGATAATAGAGGCCAAATGTTTTGAATTAACACAATTGCCATTTTAATCCTCTTTACAAGAGGAGGCCTGTTCAGGGAACCTGAAATCATTTCAGGCCTTAGGAGGGAGAACTTGACATTCCAAATAGTCCCAGAAGCATTTGAGATTGAACATCTCACTGAATGAAATGTTATGAACTGTTTTCCACACATCTGAGCCCTTTCTTGAAATTTCCACAGCCTGAATTCATTTCTCCACCAACTATATCTGGACAGATCTATTCACCTGTGCAGTAAAAGAGTTGACCTAACAGGCTTGAGACTGCTGTCCTTAGAAAGGACTGCTTGCAAGGTTAGCATTCAGCTGGAAGCTTCCCAGCATTTTCTGATAACAAATGAGTTCACTATGCCTAAACTGTTTGTGCAAACAGTATGGTTTAGGGTATTTACATGAACAGCTCCCAGTAAAATATCTGGGCACTGAGTCTGTAATGAATTTCCTTACTAGAAAACATTGCACACATGTTGTCACAACTTGCTGCTGAAGGCATTAAGTGCATTCTGTGTGACTCCCCTGGGAAAGGACTCTTAAAAGCATGGGCCTGGTTTCCTCTGGCAGTCATCTCATACACCTTTTCTCTTTGTTGATCTTGTTCCTATCCTTTTGCTGTAATAAATTACGGCCATAGTATGACTATCTGCTGAGTCCTCTTAGTCCCTTTAGTGAATCACTGAACCTGGGGGTAACCTTGGAAAACCCTGATACATCATTCTGCATTCTGAGCTCCTTCTATGTGAAGCCTCTTCCATTCCTCCTATGCCAGAAGAATCGCTCACTCTATTGTTCTGAGTAAGCCAATTCATACCACTTGTATAGTTCTTACATACTGTATTACAGTTGCTATGTATATGTCCATCTTTTCAGAGGACAGGGATCATGGTTTATCATCTTTGTATCACTATATTCTCGTATAGTGACTATAAACTAAATAGTTGCTCAATGAATGCTAATTCAGTTTAACTGTCATCAAGGGTATAGCTTGCAAAAAGAAAATCAAATGCAGTCTATTCAAATACAGCCAAACCCCAGAATTTTGGCCTTTTTAACATGCTCAGCTTTTTTAAACTGAAGATAATATTTTTACTTAAACAAACTAGCACATAAACAGGCTACAGATTATAAAGCAAAGCATGACGACATAAGAAATAAAGATCACATTTTGGCTGTATGAATATATTTAAATTTTGAATTCACTTCCTATAAAGTTTTTTGTCATGATGTGTAATTATCAAATACACATTTTGTAACTAACATTTTATTTTCCTATATACTTGAGCTTCTATGATTAAATGTACATGTCCTTTGTAAAGCACTGTTATCTGTCACCCCAGATTTTCCCTTAAATTGAGTAGTTCAAAATAACTGTATATTTGAAGAATGACTTTCGCTATAGAGACCATGACTGGAGTTACCAAACATAAAATTAATATACGGCACACCTCAGAAACCTTGTGGTGTTTATGTAGTATTTTAAGACATAAGAGCGAATTCATGGATAGCTTTATTTTAAAATTCTTCTTCTTTAATAAATGTTCACAAAGCGGTAATTACCCTATTAATATTTCTATTAGGAATTCATTCCTTATTGGATTATTCATTGGAATGATAGAAAAGAGAATATTGTGATATAATCAATATTATTTTTACAGGCATGTTTCACCTTGTTCCTTATTAACATTTGATCCCAATGAAGTCTTTAAAATCTTTCCCTTCCCTGCACCATAAAACTACCAAATATCAAAGGGTTGTCAGGTATTATTATAATTCTTTCTCTGAGTCCATGTTAACCAAATGTTCTCTTTCCTTTTGGCTAAAAAGTCAGCAAAAATCAGAGAGGTTCTATCAGTCATGAAAGACCCTGGTCATACAATAAGATCTCTTTGCACATTATAACAATCCTTGTATGTTCTGCACTATTTTAATAATCTATAAAATAATAGAGGTAGAAGTATATTTTGGGGAAATATATTTAGTATTTCATGCAGTAGATATGACAAGTACAGTGATTTCCTGGGATTTTTAAAAAATGGGTTTTCATTTCTATCGTCTTCAGGTCAAGGCACTTTAGTGTTACATTTACCGACCAATTTTGAATTAAGCAGACTGTATTTAAATGCTGCAGGGGAGCCAATAGAATGATCTATTATCCGCAGATCAATGGGGAAAAGCGTGTGTGCACTTGAAAATTATGGAGGCTCATCTACTCTGTTGTGTCAGTGGCCCTGATCCAAATTAAAGATGTGAACATCCGTCCATTAATATCAGAGGCAGCTTTTAAGACAATCAGGCCAAAGCAGAATTCAATTTATGGGCTTTTCTGATTATTTGATTATAATATCAAGCTGACTTTAAGATGACTCAGCCTCTTCAATGGCCATAATCGACACTTTGGAAATTTTAAACCTTTATGACCTCTTCTAGCCTGCGACCCCCCAATGCAACATATAGGCTTTATTAACACAGATTTGCCTCTGATTGTACATTGTAAGGAAGTTTTAAAAATAGCTACATAAATGGCTCAATAAAAGTTTAGTTTTTGTTCTGTTTTCATTTGTTTGTTTTGTTTCTGAGACAGACCCTCACTCTGCCACCCAGTTTAGAGCGCAGTGGTGCGGTGTGATCACAATTCACTGCAACCTCGAACTTTTGGGCTCGAGCGATCCTTCTGCCTCAGCCCCCTGAGTAGCTGGAACTACAGGTAGCACTGCCATGTTTGACTAATTTTTTAAAAAAATATTTTTGTAGAGACAAAGTCTCCCTGTGTTGGCCAGGTTGGTCTTGAACCCCTGGCCTCAAGTGATCCTCTCCCAAAGTGCTGGAATTACAGGTGTGAGCCTCCCAAAGTGCTAGAATTATAGGTGTGAGCCACTGTGCCCAGCCAAGTTTCAGCTTTTGTGGAAGTACATTATGCAACCACACATGCATAATACATAATTTTAGGAATATACTTCCATGCAGAAGTTGACCCTCCAAGTTAATGCATAGCTTCAGCAGATGAACAGGAAATTGTTAAGGAAGAAGGAGACACTAACCTCACTAGCCAGATAACTGAAGAACTATAGAGGTCAGTGGGATGACATATCATTAACAGGTTGTTCTCATATTAGAATACTTGCTTTGTATAACCAATAAATGGGAGTGCATAAATATCTATAAGAGAAAATGGGGGCAACATTTATCATGTGTCTCCAATGTGCCAGGTGATTTACCCATTGGTTTACATATATGAGTTAATTTTAATCCCCACAACAACTCTATGATATGAGCTGTAACTGGGCCTGAGGGATTAAGAAACTGGCTTATAGTTTCTTATACGTATATGTGGTTGATTGTTGTAGTAATGGCCCCCAATTTTTTCACGGTTTTTAGTATCATTATTTTTTGACAGTACCCTTCACTCTGTCTCTGCGCTTGGCCATTTTGCCAATGGAACAATAGCAGAGACTTGCATATTTGGATTTACTTTCTCTCACTGATCACTGCCACACCATCATTTGGAAAAGCTCAGGCTGCAATGCTGGAAAATGGAAGACACATGAAGCAGAGGCAAGCCATGCCAGCTGAAGCCTCCACAGATCAACCTGCCTACCCAATCTGGCAGTTATCTGCAGGTGTATAATTGAGCCCCAGCTGAGACCAAATGAGCCTGGCCTAAACCAGAAGAACGACCTGGCAGAGCCCACCCCAAATTACCTTGTTGTAGAATAATAATCTAAATAAAAGGTTACTGTTTTAAAGCAAGTTTTAAGGTCCTTTGTTACATAGTATATGAACTAACTAATGCAAGGTGTTAGTAAGAAGTGCGGCTGGATTCTGTACCTATGCCTATCTGAGTCCAAGGGCCATGTTCATATCATCAGTAAAAACAAGAAGATAAATTGGTAATAGAGCCCTTGATTAAATCAATGAAAATGATACAGAATGAAGCCCACTTTAGGCTAGGTCTCAGAGCAAGCCACACAAATTAGAGTGTAAGTCACGGCAATCTGTTCCCTGTGATTGGAATAGCTAAAAAGATGTGCACAAATCTCAAACAAAGCTCTTCTCTGTGAAAATGAACGGTGGCAAACTAGACTGCCTGAATGTTATGATTTTAATCCAATAGGCTTATGAGATATGGATCCAAATTTATGCACATAAATATTTTCATTTCAGCTCCCAAGTATCTCTAAAACAATGCTATTGATACTTGAGGAGATTCCAAGTTGGAAGGGATTAATAGCAGCCTCACTTTATGTGTTACTGCCCTGGTAAAGTTTTTCCATGCTGATCATCTCATTGTGTTATGTGAATAATTCAGAATATAAATTTGCTTTCATTGTTAACCTAGGAGACAATAAACTTGACAATGGAAATGGAAGTATGAATCATACTGGAGACTTTATGAATATTCAAGTTAAATCAGATTTGGTTCTGAACTCCACACTTCTGCTCACAGTGTAAATCACTGTATATTACTCAAGAGGTCACCCCAAACAGACTATAGGAATGCTTCTTCCCTTGGGAAATGCAATTAATTACTATTGTTTGCTCCTAAGGATTTCACTTTCAAATTGTTTATTTTCTGGTGTCACTGATGAGCTGACTGAGAAAATGAAACACTTCAGTTTAATTACCAGCTGCAATTATAGCTCGTGTAAAGGTACTTCATCTTATACTCTTTTTATAATTGTCTATTCTTATGACATAATATGCAGCTATATTTGCCGCCTTTCAAAGTGCTAACAATGCCACTCAATTTTCAAAAAATAAATAAATAAATAACACAAGATGACTCTAAAGTGTTTTGAATGTGCTTAAACCTGTTGTAAACACAGTGCTATGTTCTGTTTCATCCAAAAACCTTTAGCTTCTTGTACTTTCAATACATAAATATCATGGAAGTGAGAAAATAGGTAAGTCAATTTAGTCAACCACTTTATTAAGGTTAGGTTCTGTTTTAGAATAGAGATGATATAAATATAGAAAGTCTAGTCTAGTTCATATGCAAGCAAATGGGAGTTTACATCCAGCTTTTTCCCTTACCAGGGGTGTAACTAATGTCTTCTTACTTTTCTAATTGTATTGCTTATTTGCTTAACTTTATGAGTTGTATTTACAAAATAGGGTAATGTTGGTTTCTAACAAATAAAGCTGTTGTGAAGATTAAGTAAGATTATTGATATTAATTGCCTGTCATAATTCCTGATACATACCAGGGGCTCAACAAACTTTAGTAATTTACTCAACTCTTCACCTTCTATATATATACATTTTTATTTTTTTGAAGGAGTTTCGCTCTATCGCCAAGGCTGGAGTGCAGTGGCGTGATCTCGACTCAATGCGAGCTCCCCTTCCTGCGTTCACTCTATTCTCCCGCCTCAGCCTCCTGAGTAGCTGGGACTACAGGCACCTGCCACCATGATGTCTGGCTAATTTTGTTTTTGTATTTTTAGTACAAATGGGGTTTCACCATGTTAGCCAGGATGGTCTTGATCTCCTGACCTCGTGATCTGCCTGCCTGGGCCTCCCAAAGTGCTGGGATTACAGGCATGAGCCACTGCGCCCGGCCCACCTTCATTATCATTTTTATGTAGAGGGCAGCATGATATGTTGATAACTATAGGCACTAAAGCCTGACTTCCTGGGTTCAAATTCTGACTATACTCTTACAAATTTTGAATCTTGGCCACATCATTTAACCTCTATGAGCTTCAATTTTTCTCACTGGTGACAGGGAGTAATAATATAATCTACCTAATAGGATCATTGCAAAACTTAAACAATAGGGCAGAAATAGGTGCCCGGCACATAGAAAGCTAGAAAAAAAATCTATCAATGTGCTGGCAAAATGATTATATTTTTGCTTTGAAAGTATTAGAATGAAGTATCTTTTAGGACCACAATAGTAGAAAACTAGAAATCAGTAACAGGAGGAACATTGGAAACCTGAAAAATACATGGAAATCAAACCATATGCTCCTGAATAACAAATGGATCAATGAAGACATTAAAAGACAAATTTAAAAATGTCTTGAGACAAAGTAAAATAGAAACACAGGCTGGGCACAGTGGCTCATGCCTGTAATCCCAGCACTTTGGGAGGCCGAGGTGAGCGGATCACAAGGTCAGGAGATCGAGACCATACTGGCCAACATGGTGAAATCCAGTCTCTACTAAAAATACAAAAATTAGCTGGGTGTGGTGGTGCGCACCTGTAATCCCAGCTACTAGGGAGGCTGAGGCAGGAGAATGGCTTGAACCTGGGAGGTGGAGGTTGTGGTGAGCCGAGATCGTGCGACTGCACTCCAGCCTGGAGACAAAGTGAGACTCTGTCTCAGAAAAACAAAAACAAAAACAAAAAAAAACAAAAAAGAAAACACAACATACCAAAATCTACGGGCTTCAGCAAAAGCAGTTATAAGATAAAAGTTTTTAGCAATAAATGCTGACACTGAAAAATAACAACAACCTAATATTAGACCTCAAGGAACCAGAAAAAAAGAACAAACTCAACCCAAAATTAAGAGAAGACGGGGAATGATAAAGATCAGAGCAGAAATAAATAAAGATTAGAATACAATACAAAAGATCCATGAAATGAAGACTGGCTATTTCTTTTGATAAGACAAGCAAAATCAACAACCCTTTACCTAGACTAACTAAAAAAAAAAAAAAAAAAAGAGAGAGAGAAGACGCAAATAAATAAAGGAGACATTACAACTGATAACACAGAAATACAACATATTATAAAAGACTATTATAAACAATTATACACTAAAGCGTTGGATAGCCTAGAAGAACTGGATAAATTCCCAGATAACCAAGAGTGAATTATGAAGAAAGAGAAAATCTAAACTGACCAATAATAAGTCAGGAAATTGAATCAGTAGTAAAATATTTCCCATCAGAGAAAAGCCCAGGACTTGATGGGTTCACTGCTGAATTCTATCAAGCATTTAGAGAATAATCAATACTAATTTGTCTCAAGCTATACCAAAAAATTTAAGAGGATGGAACACTTCCAAATTCATTCTATGGTGCCACCATTACCCTGGTATCAAAACCAGACAAAACACACATTAAAAGAAAACTACAGGCAAATATCTTCAAAAAACACAGGTGCAAAAATCATCAACAAAATACTAGCAAACCAAATTCAACAGCACGATTAAAAGATCACTCGCCATGATCAAGTGGGATTCATTCCAGGGATGTGAGAATGGTTCAACAAGATGTAACCATGCTACATTGTATATATACTTCAAAACATCATGTTGTACGTGATAAATACATATAATTTTCTATGTCACTTTTTTTTTTTTTTTAAATAAGAGAACCCTCTAAAGAAGGCTCTTATTTCACCTTCAGTAATATTTTGAATTTGGGGAATGAAGTGCTTTAGCACTAAAAATGGGATACAAAATGAAATGTAAATTGTAGAAAAACATTGTGCATTCTCGTATCTGATAATTTGTGCTTGAAATAATAGATACAGCATCTGGATTTTGTTTCTGGACTGTTATTTACTGGGAACTACAATGTTTTTGAATGTTTGGCCAAGGGGATGTGAAATAAGCATGAAATCCATATTAGTGTCAAAACAGATCTGTATTGTGTTACTATGTTTGCCACTTTGATATACAGCTCTGAGACATGGACTTGGTGCAGCTGTCATAATAGGAAATGTGAACAGTTTCATACACATGGTTGATACACGATAACCAAGCATATAAAATGAAAAGCTAGAATCATAAATATACCAGAAATTCAAAACTAAAATGTGAGTGGAATTGTCTGTCATGATGTCAGCACCGTTTTGCTTAACCAGTCATGTAGCATGAATGGAGGATACTCAAAATTGAAATCATTTTACATTGATGTATGTGTAATTCAAAGTATAATATTTGATGTTCTATGTATTGAGGCAGGGCTACTCTGGAAGTACATTATATGAGGGCACATGGAATTTGGTCTCAAGTAGAACTAAAAGTGATAACATATTCCACTTTGTCCCACTAGCTCTTAAAAGAGCATCACCCAAAATTCCAAAAGAAAAAAAATCCTTTTTCTTTCAGAGCCTCTTGGCAAGGGGTAGCGTTGAGAGGTTGTGCTGTGGTATTTCTATGACTGGATTTCCATTTTAAAAATGTAAGCAGTTTTTGTGTGTGTGTCAACTGTGCTGTTGCACTCACTACTAGAGTCATCAGTATATCCTTAACTATGTCCATAGAGACATAAAAAGATACAAAATCTTCAAGGTAGAACCAGACCATGGAGTTGACTTTTAGCAATGCCCTTTAAAAGCAGAACAAAAACCAATAATGCATTGTTAAGCTATTTTTGATGTTTATGGAAAGCTATCTTAGTAGTCAAATGACAAGATATTTGTTAAGCTATTTTTGATGTTTCTGGAAAGCTATCTTAGTAGTCAAATGACAAGATAATGTTTTGCTTTCAGCACACTTAATTGCACATACATATGAACTCAGAGGAACTTTTATGAAGTATTCAAGCTTCACTTGTGAACCTGAAATAGAGATTTTTCTATGGAATTATTGCAAACAGAGATTAGGTCTGTGCTTTATGGTGGAGGTGATGGCTACAAGGATATTCACAGAAGAAGCTACATCATGCCAAAGGCTAGATAGAGACAATGCCAGCCCATGTGTTGTGAGGTGGCTGAAAAGAGTTCAGATTTGGGTAGAATACATTCCTTAGATGAAACATGGACCCTGTTTGCACATGTTTAAGGGAGTTTTATAGGAAAGAAGAAATAGACTCAAAACTTGGCTAGTCCTACATCCTGCCCATAGCAGGCATCACTAATGGATCACAGCAACTCTTTCTCCTGATGAGACTGAAAACACCTTGGAATTGTTCCTAACACTCGAGTCAGTCACTATTAACCAGAATTTTCTCAAGAGATGCATTTGAAATATAAAGTGTCCTTCATGATTTGTCATTTTTGAAAAATATACAATTTCTGAAGTGAGCCCTAGGTATAATAAACCCAGGTGCTCTAGAGGTAGATTTAGGCCGATGTTAATAAGTTTCTATGTTTCAAATGTGCTCAGAGTAGCATGGGCTGCCTATAGTTCTCCCAGAAGCATTCAGGGACTCCTTAGGAAAGTGCCTTACAGGGGATTCATGTAATAAGGTGTGGAACAGTAAGATCACTTAGAGAATTTTCGACGCCATGGTTAAAAATATGAATATGGGTCAAAATATCCAGAACCCCCAAATTTTTTAAAAAACACACACTAAATACGATTTATATTATATGACAGTCAGTTGAATGCAGCAAGGTAGAGAGAAAAATATCTATCTACACATCTATCTATCATCTACTGATACCTACTACATATATGCATGTGCATGTGCGCATATGTGTGTATATGTATCATGTGAATATTACATTTTTATTTTATTCATAAGGGACTTCTTGAAGATTTTGTGAGGTTGGAATTTTATTTTATTTTATTTTATTTTATTTTATTTTTTTTTTTGAGCATTTTTAATATATTTATTAGCCATGTGTATGTCTTTTTTTTTTTTTTATTATACTTTAAGTTCTAGGGTACATGTGCATAACGTGCAGGTTTGTTACATATGTATACTTGTGCAATGTTGGTGTGCTGCACCCATCAACTCGTCAGCACCCATCAATTCATCATTTATATCAGGTATAACTCCCCAATGCAATCCCTCCCCCCTCCCCATGATAAGCCCAGTGTGTGATGTTCCCCTTCCCGAGTCCAAGTGATCTCATTGTTCAGTTCAAAAAGTGGGCAAAGGATATGAACAGACATTTCTCAAAAGAAGACATTCATGCAGCCAACAGACACATGAAAAAATGCTCATCATCACTCGCCATCAGAGAAATGCAAATCAAAACCACAATGAGATACCATCTCACACCAGTTAGAATGGCCATCATTAAAAAATCAGGAAACAACAAGTGTTGGAGAGGATGTGGAGAAATAGGAACACTTTTACACTGTTGGTGGGATTGTAAACTAGTTCAACCATTATGGAAAACAGTATGGCGATTCCTCAAGGATCTAGAACTAGATGTACCATATGACCCAGCCATCCCACTACTGGGTATATACCCAAAGGATTATAAATTATTCTACTACAAAGACACATGCACACGTATGTTTATTGCGGCACTATTCACAATAGCAAAGACTTGGAATCAACCCAAATGTCCATCTGTGACAGACTGGATTAAGAAAATGTGGCACATATACACCATGGAATACTATGCAGCCATAAAAAAGGATGAGTTTGTGTCCTTTGTAGGGACATGGATGCAGCTGGAAACCATCATTCTTAGCAAACTATCACAAGAAGAGAAAACCAAACACCGCATGTTCTCACTCATAGGTGGGAACTGAACAATGAGGTTGGAATTTTAAAATCAACACCACCGTAATGCTTATAGTGCTTGTTTTATGTCCAAAGAATTGTAATAGACCAAATACTTCAAATATACACCTTTTTTAATGATATTTGTACCTTAGCGGGGGGGACTTGTGGGTATTTACCTTCTTGTGTTCTACTTCATCAGCAAAAATGACATTTATTAATCTTTGAGTTTTTCCTCCACCATTTATTAATGATTAACATCTTGTTCAATGTCACATACTTGAGCAGCATGTACCAAATATTTGTGAATTTATTTTATCCCTGACAGTGAACATGAAAGCCAACAGACATTTATTACCGGTAAAGGGAGATGGGGGGCTTTAAACCATGAATAGATCTGGGAGGAAACTCTCTGCATAACATTGCATGTGTCAGTATGTTCAGTGTGTATGTCCTCTTGCATGACAAAAAAAAAAAAAAGACAGCATTTACTGAGGAAATAAAGAGGAAAACAAGCTTGCGGACATTGAGAAGTGACTCTTGACCCATTTGAGCACAGTTCCCTTTTACTAGCCAGTCAGCAGTGGGTGATATTTTCCACTCCTTTGATAAGATCTTAGGCTGCCTAACAAGTCACATTTTGTTTCATGCAAGATGTGTTCCATTTCCTTTGGCACAGAAAGATATATTCATAACGCTTTTCTGTTCCATCCCTTGCCTTTTCTGCCTCTAATTCCCTAACTCACACCCCCAAATTTTGCCAGCAACTATATCTTCTTTCTCCAAACTGAAAACAGAGTTTATATTTGATAATTTGAATGTGATGGTTGGGAAGGGAATGATTATGTAGGGACTTCTTTCTTTATATAAGGATGCCAGGTATTTTGGAAGAGAGAAATAATATGCACGCTTTTAAGGCAGGTAGAGCACGGATTTAATTTCATTCTCTATAATCTTATTTTTCTTAATGGCACATGTTCATTAAATCATTTGCACCAAGGATACCTAGAATCCCAAGTATTTATCAGTCCTTGGAAATAATCTAATAGAAGTAGAATAGCATTTCTTTTCATCTCATGACCAGCTCCTTCTGCTACCTTAAGGTCATATACAAACTTGGTTGTGATGTTGGTTCCTGAAAAAGAATATCATCTGGTGTCCCACAGGTTGACAGCATTATGGAAAAAAATCATATAAGCAATACCTAAAACTGTTAACTACCATAAATTTGATTATCTTTGTATATTAACTATAATCATAAATACATAAGAGGCTATTCATAACCTTATATAATGAAACTAGAGGGGATGCATATTGGGATATAATGGCCCTAGAGACTTATATAAAAGATATTTTAACTAAATACTGTTGGGGTGGTAGGGAAAAAGTTTCTGTTTTATCACTGCTTCTGACTATATATATTTTTTTCTCTCCTCCTTAGACAAGGCTCTCCACTTTCACGACTTAGGTATGCTCTTTTAGGACAGTATTATACTTTTACTAACAAGCTAAACTTTCCTGTAACATGATTAACATATTTGGCCTATAGTTTTACGTCAATATGCTAGAATTAACTATTTGAAGCTTATTCTTGACCAAGCCCAAATTTCTTAGCACAGCAACAAAAACCCTTATAGTCTGATTCCTGTCTATTTCCCTAGTGTCATTTCTCATGATACTCATATTAAACTGTGAGACATTTTCCAAACAAACCATCCTTTTGTACAGCTCAAAGACTTTGCACATACTTTTGCTTTGCTACTGCCTGGGATTCCATTCCTGTCTCATCTTCAGGTCACTTTATAAGCATCCTCTGAGATCCTTCTCTCCTAGACAATATGAGTAGTGATTTGTTTAAACTGAGTTCCATGGGGGGACTTAATTGCCTTGTATTGGAGGGTAAGAACCACACTTTATACACCTGCTTTTGACACCAGAATCTTGTTCTTTCTTTCCTGAGCCCTTTCATTGTGTCTGGTTTGCTCACACAATACCTTTGCAGAAGCACGTAACAAACACAATTGGTAAACGGTGTTTTGCCAGCCAAGAAATATTTATGTTCTCAGCACTATTCACAGAGACTACAGCCACGAACAAGACAGAGTCACTGGTCTCCAGAGACATTGTCTCTAATTTTTCTTTTAAATTCAAATTTGGAACCATTCTACTTTACTCCATTCTTTCCTAGCTCTTAGGGCCATTTCCAAAACGCATCTCCTAAATCTCATTTCATGTTGCTTTGAGAACCCATTTGGATAAGCCAATTTTTCTAGTCTTGAGGCTTGAAACTCCTTTAAACACAATTTTGTCTCTCTAGCCCCACATAACTAGAGGCATAGACACAAGGTACTCCCAAATTTTGCCCTTGGGGATCTGCACTGGTTGGTTCAGTCCCATTCAGTTATCTTTGTAAAGAGTCTGAGAGGCTGGGCACAGTTGCTCACACCTATAATCCCAGCACTTTGGGAGGCCGAGATGGGTGGATCACTTGAGGCCAGGAGTTCGAGACCAGCCTGGCCAACATGGTGAAACCCTGTCTGTACTAAAAAATACAAAACAAAAAAAAATCAGCCAGGTATGGTGGCAGGTGCCTGTAATCCCAGCTACTTGGGAGGCTGAGGCAGGAGAATTGCTTGAATCCAGGAGGTGGAGGTTGCACTGTGCTGAGACTGCACCATTGCACTCCAGCCTGGGCAACAAGAATGAAACTCTGTCTCAAAAGAAAAACAGAAAAGAGAGTCTGAGAATTGGTAAATGATGAATCTATACTTGGTAAATGACAGAAAAATAAGAAAATATATTTAAAGAACAAATACTACTTAAAATATTAGCACCATTAGAATAAAGTGTTAAAGTATATGAAAATTTATACTTGCTCCCCCAATAGAATTGCTCACCCAATGCGATTCATGATGACTCAGTGAAACTTTTATCAATGTCATTTTTTTCTCATCATTTGTTGTTTAAATGTGCCAACTATTCTAGTTTAGCTTAAGGCAGGGAAGAGGATTATTTCTTTTTCTAATTTTGGCTAATGTATAAAAGGTTATGAAAAATATGCAAAGGTACAGGGACATATTATCCCCAAAATGTATTCATTGATTTAAGAAACCTTAAATTCAGAATAATTGAATTGAAATGTCAAATTCAGAATCAAATGTCAGAGGACTTTTGCGGCAAGCCTTCTTATACTTGATTATTTTCTACATATGAATCTCAAAAGAGAGCTAATTCAGCCTACAAAGAGAGCATATTTTAATGAGAGTTGAAGTTCAGTGATCAAACCATTGTAATTTATATTGAAGGAAATGTAATTTTTGAAAATCTGTTTTACCTTCTCTATGAAAAGTGTTTGGAAACTATAGCAAGGTATGTTATTCTCAGATTAAGCAGTAGACACTATCAATCAAAATTCTTCTAGATTTGATAGATCAAAATATTAATATAATTTTTGGTACTTTGTAGATCACGTTTTCCTGTATCTTATCCAATCCTAACTACAACACTGTAAAATAGAGAAAAATACCACTAATTCCATTTTATAAATAATGCTGAGATAATTAGTGACTTGCCAAATTAATAAAGCCCAAAACTGGTGGACTTGGAACTTGTAGTCATGTGTTTTGATCACACTGTCCAGTATTAAGTTGTTATGGATAGTCACTGCCTAATGAGTATAAGATTCCTTCTAAACAAAAATAAAATAGCCAAAAGACCTCATTCTTGTACAGATTGTTGTAACTTTCATTCATGTAACATCTTTAGCACCTACTGTAGTCAAGCACAGGGGTAGGCAGTAGTTTATGAAGATGAGTAAACATGTCCTCAAGTCCTTAGAGTCAGAGAACACAATAACTTTACTAATCGCTAGTGTTATCTACCAGTTAGATAATACAGTTGAAATGGAAACCTTCCACGTCATATAACATAAAAAGGACAGAACCAGCCTTGCTGGGTTTTCCCACTCAATGTATTAGCATTAGATCATAACCTTTTGTCCAAACAAATCGTCCAGGCTTTAATCATGCCTATTTAATAAAATCCCTATAAGAGGCAAAAGAAGATAGGTTATGGAGAGCTTCTAGACAGCTTAACTGGTGGAGACTTGCAGGAAGGGGAACATGAACTCATCCACATGCTGGGAGAGTGATGTACCCCAACTCCACAGGAACGGAAGCTCCTGCACTCAGGACACTTCCAGACCTCACCCTGTGCACTTCTTCATTTGCCTGTTTATTTCCATCCTTGAAAATATCCTTTATAATAAACCAGTAAACATAAGTAAGCGTTTTCCTGAGTTTTGTGAGCCATTCCAGCAAATTAACCAATCATAAAGAGAAGGTCAGAGGTTACGGAGGCCCAGACTTGCAACTAGTGCCTGAAGTAGAGGCAGTCTTGTGGGACTGAGTCCTCAACCTGTGGGTTCTAAGCTATTTCCAAGTACATAGCATAGGAACTGAATTGGATCAAAAGATGCCCAGCTGGTATCCACTGCAGAATTGGTTGCTTGCCTGTCGGTGGGGAGAAATTCCGACATTTGGGCACAGAAGTCTTCTGTGTTGATTTCTGTGCTGTGAAAGCAGAAGAAAAGTTGTTTGTTTTTCCTACACAAAGGGTAAACAAGCCAGGAAAAGTGAGAAAATATAGCCATGTTCTTTGAATCATTCTTTTTATCTTTTGCAAGTTTGAAATATTTCATGTATTTAATTAAAGAAAAAATAAGAGACTCAATGGTTATTTGTGAGTAGAACACAGCTAACCCTTGCATCTCTGACCCATGATGGTATCTTTTAAGAAAACTTAGTGCTTTTAGATTTAGTAAACAATGAATATCCTCAAAGGTCCCATCTCCATGGTAAACCATAAAAGCCTGTGCTGGGTAGAAGAACTAAACTGAAGTGAAATAGAATGGGGTAAAGCTCATAAGATGGTGGACTTGGAATGCTGTGTTAGATGGTAACGTAACAGAAAATGCTTTGGGTGCTTGTAAAAAGCCAAGGGATAAAGATAAATGCAATAAAGACTTTATTAGGAGAAAGCTACATCCATCCCATTTCAAAAATTAATTTTCCATAAAAGTCATCTGTGTTATAGCATCAAAGAGTCCATATTGTACATTCTGCATAGCATTTTATCATGGGCATATAACTATAAAATAGTCTAACCATAGAGATTCTGAAAAATGTCCATCAGGGCTATATATCCTAGAAATGGAATAGAATCTTACAGATCAAATAGGCATCTCAAAACTAACATGTTCAACATCAAACTCTTAATTTCCACTGCACATGTACATCCAGTCCTGATCCTCACTTGTCAGTTCCTCAGACACCAAATCTTTCAATCATCCTTAACAGTTCTCTCAATCCCACATATGATTCATCAACAAGTTCTGTCTGTTCCATTATCAAAATATATTCATAAACGATCAATATCGTACCATCTCTACCTTAGTCCTTGGTGCCATTATCTTATGTGTAGATTATTGCTTCTCCATGAGTTTTCCAGCTTCTAATTTTGCCTTCTCAATCATCTAGTCTCTAAAGGCCAGCCAGAATGATCCTATTAAAATGTGAACCAGTTCATGACTCTCTTCTCAAAACTCTCCAGTGTCTCCTAATCTAATTCACAATTACAAAGTATTTTACCAAGAGCTGCTGTATGCCTACGATTCCCAACACTCAAGTACTGCCCCTTTTGATCTCACCTTATCTTCTCCCTTTGTGCCTCCCTGATACTTGTCCAGTCACAATGTCTTCTTGATGTTCTCCCAGCCTCTGGGCCTTTACACTCCTGCTCCCTTTGTCTGGAATCATTTATCCCAGAGATTAATAAATAGCAATTAGTATCAGGTACAGGTCTAGGTTATGTAGGGCCTACAGCTTACACAACTTGGAGGCTCTCTTTCTAGAAAAGAATATGATACTTTGTATAATATTTAATAGAAGGTCATAGAAGAGGCCCATGTAAGTGAGAGGGACTAAAGTTTTAGCTTTCTTAGCCTCATATATATCCACCTCTTATATAACGCTATGTGCCATGCATCTCTCTAAATGCTTTACATATACTACCCCATTTAATCTTCATAACAATCTTATGAGGGAAATATTATTATTCCCATTGAATAGATTAGGAGTCTGAGACACAGAGTGGTTAAGTAATTTCTTTTAGGTGAAAGGACGAGTGGAGGGCCAGCACTAAGTATTGAGCTTGGCCTGGTTCCAAAGACTGTGCTTTTACCTTCTTGTGCATTAAATCTGCAAGTCCTGCTTTCTCACTGCCTCCAAATCCATGATCAAACACCACCTCATCAGAGAGGCCTTCTCTAGTCACCTTACCTTTCCCCACTGTCCCCTCTCTAGAGCCACACCCTCTCTCGTTTTTTTTTCATAGCATGTATTACCACTTGAAAGGTTAGGTGCTTGCTTATCATCTATTGTCTATCTTCACACATCTGAATGTAAACTCTCACTTTGTATCTGTTGTTAAAGAATTATTTCCTGATGCCTATAACAGTGCCTGGCACTTTTCAGGTTCTCAATAAGATTTTGTGGAATAAACTCTTCCTTTATTTTCAGTGTCTAAAGTATAGCTTCATAATGACAATGATTACAAAAAAAAATTAATTATACACAGCATACTATATTTGCTAGGAGTAAGTGGTAATTTTTAGATCAGTGGTTCTCAAAGTGTGATCCATGAACAAGCAGCATCAGCATCTCCTGGGAGCTTGTTACAAATACAGATTCTCAACCAACCCATGAAAATATGTTCAACATCACTAGTCATCAAGGACATGCGAATCAAAACCACAATGAGTTGCTATTCCATACCCACTAGAATGACAGTAGTCAAAAAGACAGACAATAACAAGTGTTGACGAGAATGTGGAAAAATTGGAACTCCTACAGTGTTGACGGGAATGTAAAATAACACAGCTGGCTTTGGAAAACAGTTTGGCAGTTCCTCAAGAAGTTAAACATAGAGATACTGTATGACTCAGCAACTTCACTTCTAGGTAGATAGCCAAAGGAATTGAAAACATGTTCATGGAGACATTATTCACAAAAACCAAACCATTGAAATAACACAAATATTCATCAATTAATGAATGAATAAACAAAATGCAGTATATCCATACAATGGAACATCAGTCATCCATAAAAACGAATGAAGTACTGATGCATACTAAAATGAGAATAATCTTGAAAACCTTATGCCACGTGAAGGAAGCTAGACACAAAAGCCACATGTATGATACTATTTATATGAAGTGTTCAGAGTAGTCAAATCTATAGACATGAAAAGTCAATCAGTGGTTGCCAGGGGCTGGAGGTGGGGAGGGGAGAATAAGAAGTGACCACAAATAGGTACAGGGTTTCCTTGTGTGGTGATACAAATGTTCTGGAATTACATAATAACGGATGATGCTTGTACAACTCTATAAATACCTTTGAATTGAACACTTTCAATAGTTAACTTTACGGTGTGTGAATTTTATCTGACTTTAAAAACATGAAAAGCAAATTTTTGGTCCCCACCCCAAAACCACTGAAGTAGAAATTCTTGGGGTTATGTCCAGCAGCTGATGGTTTAACAAGCCCTCCTTCTGTTACACTCTTGAGACCTGATGTTTTGGATCAATTTTTTTTCCAAAGGACAGCTTTTATGGAAATGGCCACCTCAATGGAATTTTGGTTGGTTTGGAGATTTGAAATATGTCCGTCAGTCACAGATATAACACGAGCATAAAGCGTATGGAGGTAAGGACACAGGATTGGACACATGACAATGTAGGGTTAGGTTGCAGGAACACAGGTTATTGGTTCTCTTTCTTTGGGCAGGACAGTCACATTTTCCAAATCTCAACTTCCACATTTATCAAATGGCAGTGGTATTCACTTTCTCACAAGATTGTGAGGAGAATTACATGACATGATAGGTAGGGACACCATGAAAAAAAAACCACTCTCAACCTGAGTTGGCGAACTACATTCAGCAGTCCAAATCTGGCCTGTTTTTTTCCTGTACAGCTTGTGAGACAAAAATTATTTTTAGATTTTAAAATGATTTTTAAAATCTAAAGAAGGATAATGTTTTATGACATGTGAAAATTATATGAAATGATTCTAGGGTCTATAAATAAAAGTTTTATTTGAATAAGTTACACACATATTTGTTTTAAGTATTATCTGTGACTACTTAAACTACTTTTGCAAAAGAATGGTACCATTGAATGACCAAAACCACACTGTCCACAAAGCCTAAACTACTTCTTATCCAGTTCTTTACAGGAAAAGTGTGCTGATCCCTGTTATATACAAAGCAACTATTGTTGTTATGCTTATTTCACCAAAGCATCCGCTGTGGAGCTGCTGCAGCCAATAAGAATTTAGCTTTTTGGAGGTGGTTTTGGTGGAGATATATCTGGAAAGCATGATGGAACTGGAAGAAATCTAGAGAAAGGAAACTAGGGACATCAAAGAGAGGAACTGGTTGCCAAATGAGGAGAGGCAAAAGGGATTAGAGCTTCCAGTTTGGAGTAGGAGGTCTCATAAAGATTCATATTGAAGTTGATGAAATCATTAATTGACCAAATAAGATGGGCAGGGAAGACATTTTTGCCAACAGGGTATTTCTGATGGAAACCGATAGACACAAATGGAAGAAAGGCAAGAATGGCTATGGTGGCCACACTGGAGGAAAGACTACCGCACCTCAGGGTACCCAGCTCACTGATGTTGATAGTCCTGAGACACTTCTTTATAAGATTGCTTAACTTGGAAATATTTTCTGATGAAGAAAATGACACAAAAACAGGAAATAAAATTTCAGCTGAGAAAGTTCCTTCCAAAGAGAACTGAACAAAGAAAGACCTAAAGATAGAATTTTACTGTTTTAGTGGATGAGAAAACACTCCATTATTTTTTCCCCTACATGTGTTTTTATTTATTCCTTTATTGTATAGATCTTCACCTTCTCCCTGCTGGCTTAAAAAAAAAAAACAACTTAATACATTCTGGTGATTGTGTTTGGCTGATTTCTTTCTACCTGTTTTTCCCTCCAGCCCCCAACTTCCTCCTATTAAAAGGAACACAACTGGTAAATTGGCCACACCTCATAGGAAAGATGGATTTTTGTACAAGATGGAAAAACACAGGTGATTCAAACATCCTTTCTAGGTCACGCATTTAACCCTCTCATTTAATTTCCCCTTCACTGAGACATTTTCTTTTTTAAGATTGCAAACATAACCTGCACCTGCAATTACTTGTTAGAAAAATTAGTCTTGTGCTTTCCCCCTTAGGAACAAAGAAGCTATCAAGTGTTTAGCTGACTAAACGCCAGCCTTTGTAGACATGGCTTCGAAATGAATTGGAACTCAAGTGTAATTAAACACATAAAACATCCTACCCTTGGACGCAAGCTTTCTTTGGAAATATCTCAGCACATACTATAAATTAGATCATTTACCCTGCTGTTAAACATCTCAGGATTGAGAGCATGAAACTCTGCAGCTCTCAATGTGGGATGATGCTACTACTGATCAGACTCTAGTAAGGCACACACCCTATTTCAGGCTCTTTCAGTAGAGGAGATTTTCTAGACATCCACATTGCTTGACTTTTTCATTAATTAAATTAAATAATTAATAACCGCTACTTAAAGTCAGGAACATGACATCCAATGCAAGTGAAGGGAGAGAGAGCTTAAGTTACAGCCGCTTAAGGTATGATCTCTGGAAGTCATGCATTAGAATTGCCTAGTGGAGCTGATCAAAACAGTCTCAGGCTTCCCCATGCCTATGGAATCTGAATATTCAGGGACTGTAGGGCTAGGAACATATAGTTTAAATAATTGTTTCTGTTGATATTTATGTACTTTAAAGTTTGAGAACCAGTGGCAGGCATAAGGACACGGGTATCTGGGGATGTGCAAAAGGGAGGTTGGCTACACACACACACACACACACACACACACCACATTTTGATGATATCAAAATTTTCAGTGGAACTAGCTATCCCAATGGAAGAAATATTGGCTGTACTTTAGAGCAGCTGTTCTTTAGAGCAAAATTTACACAGACATAGGGAGCTTAAATAACAGCAAATGAAATCAAATTCCTTCATTTTTAAATCTCAAATTACATGCTAAGTTATAGACAAGGAGAGACAATGTTTCCATAAATACAAAATCACGACACCTCAATATTCATCATTATTTAAGAATTAGTTCTACCCTGGAAATATGTCTTTCAGAAAGCTAAAGTGTACTTTTAAGAATTGACCCTTTAGAAAGTAACTATTTTATAGAAAGTCTTATACATGATTTGCCTCTCTAACTTCAGTTTTCACTCTTCAAGGCGCTGGTGCTGGCAATGAAACAAAAACAAGATATACATGTTTTCAACTTCCTCAAAGTGAATAGTCTAGTCTTCTCAAACAGAAGTTCAGATTTGTATCTGTGTTCCAGTGTTTTAACACTTTTGGATGCCTAATTTCCAGAAAAGTGAGGTAGCTTTGCATAATATTATTTTAGAGTAACACTGATTATTTCACACTTGAGACTTCTGGAAATCTCTCACAGCTTGAAGCATCTTGGAAAAATGAAGTCAGTCTCAAATACAGGTACACTATCTGGCTACTCAGGCTATTATTTATTACCTTCCATGTGACCAATTAAATTCGTCTTGTAGTGGATTTCCCCATTTTTATCTCCCACTGTGACAACCTATCTTACACAATGTGGCTAGATTAATCTTCATGAAGGACACTTTAATCTTATCATGCTTATGCCCAAAAGCCTCCAGTACCTCCCAAATAAAGATCAAACTTCCAAATTCGCATTCAAGAACACGCAGAATCTTCCCAAGTTTATTTCCTTTACATGGAGACTATGTCCAATGAAATTGATTTACGCTTTATTCTTCACAAATGGATACTTTATTTTTTTTCTGAAGCTGTGCCTTTGGCCACACCATTTCCTATTATCATATCAAATTCCTACCTCCGTTTTAAGACAAGTCACAATCTTTCTCCTCTGTGGAAACTTCCCATTCCTTCCACCATAAGTTCTTCTGAGCTATATAAGTACAGGAACCATCCTATTGTAGAACCACATTGTTATTATCTGCATATTTAATTCTCCAAAGTCGAGGACCCTTTTTTTCTTTAATTATTTCAACAAATATTTACAGGATACCAACAGCTTTTAAAGCAACGTTTTAAACGCTACAGAGGCTGCCACGTTGAATAAAACCTAATCCTTGCCTTCTCACTGTCTGGTGCCATGTCAGCATCCTGTTGGTACTGAAAAAATATATGTCGATTCCATACGTGAGTGGCCCATCTCACTTACAAAAACAGAAATTCTTATTTAAAACATTATATTGTAATTTAAATTAATAAAAAAATCCTACTCAGGCAGAAGACTTTACTAGACTAGCTTCAGCATATCTAAATGCTACCTATGCAGACCAAGAAATGCAAAAAAAAAAAAAAAAAGTATATCTGTAAACACACAAAAAAGAAGTTCAAAGATGTTTTAAGTCTATTTTATATAAATTTCAGATATATATTATTTTAATAACCTCATTATCTGCTTCTACAATTTATGCCTAGTAAACCTTCACTGTTAGTTCCATTAGTTCTTTAATATTGCAATGCCACATACTTGTTAAATGCATTCTTTTCTGCAAATATTCACGTGTTTTAAACTAGATTTATTTAGAAGCAGTAATAAATGTATTTTCTTCACAACATAGGCTTCGTTTACATGATTTCAAACAAATTGATTGAAAATTTAAAAAAACTAGATTAAGTATCCAGATTGTTATTCTAAATGATGCTAAATATAAGATCAATTGGAAAATTAAATTTTTGACTGTATTTTCTAGCTTCCATATGAATGATTTATAAGCTAGAAGTCAGAAGATCACTAAGATAACTTGGCTTCATTTTGATACTTAAATGTTGCACTCCCGCATTATGGAAGATTGGATGGCATATTCAACAAATATACAAAATAATTCAGATCTGTGGCAACTTGCTCTCTCCAAGAGATGAAAGTTTGTCCAGAGCCATGTTATCTTTCACTAAAATTCAACAGAAAGCTGGAGCACTAAGAATAAAAATGATTAAGGTTCAGGATTATGCCTGTCCCAGTTTGGAAATCAATGTCTTTGGATCTTAAAGCTTTCCCTTTTGAAGTAGAAAATCATTAATGCTATATAAAATAGTCTGATACATTAAAAAGTTAAATTAATTTTCTACATAGATACTGTTCTAGCCATCTGAATAAAAACAGTCTAAATCTAGACCCTTAAATCTCAGGATAATGACATAGGTCATGCCATAATTGAAATTCATTATAAGTAAGTGGTTTCCTGCAAGTGGCCTGAAGAGAATAAACCAATGTTTTCCAGTAAGGATGGAACTTCAAAATCTGTTTTCTATAGTGTCCAAGTTAGAGAAAAACGATCAGTTACTAATGGGGCAATACCAGATTAGTCACATTATTATTTGCCTGCATAAATAAGAGTTGATTCTTTTCAACGTCAGCTATTACTGAACTTTCTGAGCCGTCTCACAAAACTTCAATATGTCACATAATCTCCACCAAAGACACATACATCAAAGCTTTGTACTTTTCTCCTGTGTGTTGTCATAATTAAGTGACAATATGGAGTTCTACAGGTTCAACCCTACATTTTAAAGGGAGAGATTACCCAAGGCAAAGAATTCAAAACGTTCAGCAGAGAAAACTTCATTTCTCTCCAGCAGAGAAAACAGTTGGCTGAGAATGCCACTAGTGTATCAGTGGAAAACTACATAAAAATTAGTTAAAAGCATGAGTTTTATAATCATATCTGGGTCCAAGGCTTGGCTCTAATACTTACTTGAAAAATTACTCAAACTCCAAGTAATCAGAGCTAGAACTTCTAATTAGAAAATTCCAAGGACTTCTAATCCATCCCCTTTATATAAATAATCAGATGTCCTAGGAGGATGGGAGGGCCAGCATAAAATGTAGTTTGGAGCTCAGAATCTTTCCCATTTTCCTCTTCACAATTCTTGGACACTTAAATTGTCCACAGAGGGGAGCTAAAATAGATATAATTATTAGGACATAGGAGAAAACACTTAGGTCCCAAGTCTCTTTGAGATCCTATAAAGGATTCTAATGTTTCTGAGAAGTTCCCCATGGCTGAATAATCAGCTCTGCTTCAACCAACAGCTGTTTTTATCTTTGTTCTACATTGGACTGCCTTGTAACCTGTGGCTTAAAGAAAATATTTCACTGCTAAAAACAGTAATATAAAAAATTTTAGCATTATTGTCTTTGATTTCTGACTACATCTATTAGTGACAAATACCTCTGAATATTATTGAATCCTAAACATATCATCTCTTTCATATGATATACTACAATGTTAATGGTTGGTGTTACTTAGGAGAATAAACTGTGTACCATGTATATAGTCTATATTATATTTATACATGTAGTATATTATATTATACATGTAGTAGCCTATATATATTTATACAAGTATATTTACATTTATATAATATATAAGTATATATAAATATATACTTACAAATATATACTTATAAGTATATATCATATAAATATAAAATACTTATACAATACTTAGATTATAAAGCTGTTAGAAGATATAAATGAAAACAGTGCTTATATAATATACTTATATAATACATAAGTGTATTTATACAAGTAGCAGCTTATATTAATTCTTCTAACTGTATTAATGGACACATTTGAAAGCCCTTTTGTACTCTTCTAGTTCAGTGCTTGTACTTCTGTTGTACATGCAGGCAACTAGATAATTACGAGGTATTTTGATGGAAACCCACTCTCAAATATAGTAGAGCCTGATGTTTAACATAAATATTTTGGTAAACTGTCTCACAGATATATCTTTCTCTCAACTTTAATTAAGAGTATATTTATACTGGAAACGTTTTCTTGAGTCTTAATTATCATGGCTTTTTATACATTTCGGAAATGTAAGTTTGTCTCAACGAGTAGATAGTTGCTATGTTCATTGCATGTGGTAACATACTGAATTCTTAATAATAGCAATAATTACCTACTGACAATTTGAATGTCTTTTGAAAAATGATTGTTGGTTTTGTTTTTCTAAGGTAATGGAAATGCTTATACTTGTTAATAAACTGGAGCAGAAGCCCAGCAGGAATAGTTGAGAGGCATATGGAATGAAGCTGTGGTATTAAAGCAGTTGAGGATTTTGTAATTCTAAACTAATTTCCCCCCACCATGGTACATTTTAAGTTAGTTTTTATTTATGGGTATGAAACAAATTTCCCTCTAGTCAACATCTTTTGTCATCTGGTTGTATGTAGTCAAAAGTTATATTTTTAAAGCAATCTGTGCTTTTTTTTTTCATCAAATAAATGAAGAAAGTACTCTCTACTTCCTATTTGACTTTTAGCAGTTCAAATGTTATCTTATTATTAAATTTGCTGCTAAATAAACTATCTTTAATACAATTTTCATGTCATTGCTGTAATACAGCCCCATTCATGCATGTTAATATTTTCAGGCCAATTTAAAGGTCAGTTTACATAAGGTATAACACACTGTCCTTTGTTACATTGAATGTTATGATAAGGCTGACATGGGGGCTCAAACTAGATTGCTGGTTTATGAAACCTGCCTTGGTTCAGATATGAGTTGTAGATGTAACATTTATCCATATAAATGATGTCGTGAAGAATTAGCCATGGTTGTCTCTGCTAAGGCACTGGGAGTGCGATTAGATGGATTCTGGGTTCGCACTAGTTAAGATATTTGTGATATACACTGTTTGAGAAGTTTTTCTGATTTGGCCTTTGGGAAACAATTAAAAGGCTAAGCTAATTGGAATATCATATGAGTAAACTTATAAAACTAACTTGAGCACTCTATATTTTATAGCATTGCTTTCAGCTACCGCTATGGTTTACGTCTTCTCACATGACCAGACCTTTGAGAGTATATAGTCCAGGACTCAAATGGCATCTCGGTGATGCCACTGAGAGCACAGTGTACTTCCTACTCCAACGTCCTTAATAAGCAACTTTTTATCTTCCTTATTTCAAGAAAGATATTGTGCTTCCAGATACAAATTTGACATTTATTCAGCAAATGCAGCCTGATAAATTTCTCCTAAATCTCATTGGCCAGCATTCTGCTTTTGATTAGGCCAAGCTGCAAGAGAGGCTGTGAAATCAAAAACTTTACTTTCCAATCTCTATAGAATAGAAGAGGGATGAAAGGAGTGTTGAGTGAGCCAAACTACAGTATCTGCTCACTAAGGAATTCTATTCATTATTTTCACCTCAGGCCAAAATATAGGCATTCTTATTGTCTTCTTCTTTTATTCTTTACCAATGCTTTAGAAACACATGCTGGTTACAGCCAGTGGGTCACAGGGGCTCTCATTGCCCTCTGCATTTTTTTCCACTGTCCAATTATGATGACACAACCTGGACATTGTTTCCCAGCCAGCATTCATTTCTTTACTTTTATCATACTATTAGAACTCCAATTTTGATCAGATATCCTCCCAAGTCCAGATATCCATATGTCCCAGTAAAAACAGAACTCATCCCACTTTTATGGAGGAACTGATCATTTTAAGAGGAATATTGCTCATGGTTTACTCTAGAACCAGCGTGTGACACTACTTTGACCTATAAAGTGTAATAAGATGTCTTCTGGGACTATAGGGACATTTCCTTGCTCATATGAGATATTCATAAGAAAAAATAGGTTATCTTTGTCTCCTGGATATAGATATGATGCCTGGGACTGCTGTAAGCCATCTTTCTACCACACATAGAATGATACTAAGAATTACAGAGCAGAGGAAGAGAAAAACACCTGGACCCTTGATGACATTGCTAAATGAGCATTCCTTGAAGCCCATCCCATATCTGAACTTCCTGTCAAGTGAGACCATTCATCCCTCCTTATTTTAATCAACTGGAATCTGGGTTTCTATAATTTGCAGCCAGGATCATCTTAATTTTAATGAATTGTATGAGATCTTTGTCTCAAAGAGTACTGAGAGCTTTGCTGTTATCTTTGCTTATTGTAACTCAAGTTAAATGGAGTTTCCCAGAGAGACATCATTGCAGAAGTGTACTATATGCATCAGCACATTTAGAGCCGACTTAGTACCATCAATGTGCTAAGAAATCACATTCTACTTCCTACACCTTTCAGCTGAGGTTTGCCAAAACCAAAAAAAAAAAAA
>NW_012114489.1:7949471-7970031 GCF_000951035.1 Colobus angolensis palliatus | reverse complement strand
TATAACATAGAGAGCTAAAAAGCACATATATTATCTTGGTAATAAGACAGAGGGATAAATGATATTTACATACAGGCTACTGCAGAACATCTTTTACAAAATTGTATTGTTTCCTAAGATACCTGCTCAGTGTCAGATGTAACAGGAATGATGAAATAGAAGCAAATTTCACTGGGGGGAGGAAGGAAAATGAGGCACACTAAATATCATTTTTAAGAGTGGTCATGGAGAATTAACTTTTTGATGTGCTGCTGGATTCGTTTTGTTTGTATTTTCTTGGATTTTTGCATCTATGTTCATCAGAGATATTGGCCTGTAGTCTTCTTTTTTTTTTTTGTTGCATCTTCACCAGATTCTGGTGTCAGAATCATGCTGATTTCATAGAATGAGTTAGGGAGAGTCCCTACTCCTCAATTTTTTTTGGAATAGTTTCAGTAGAAATGGTAGCAGCTCTTCTTTGTACTTTTGGTAGAATTTGGCTGCAAATCCATTTGGCCCAGGGCTTTTTTTCATTGGTAGGTTTTTTATTACTGCTTCAATTTCAGAACTCAATATTAGTCTGTTTAGGGTTTTCATTTCTTCCTGATTCAGTCTTGGGAGGTTGTGTGTTTCCAGGAATTTATCCATTTCCTCTAGATTTTCTAGTTTGTGTGCATAGAGGTGTTCATAATAGTCTCTGAGGATCTTTTGTATTTCTGTGGGATTTGTTATAATGTCACCTTTCTAATATCTGATTGGGCTTTCTTGGATCTTCTCTCTGTTTTCCTTTGTTAATCTCATTAGTGATCTATTTATCTTGTTTATTCTTTCAGACAATCAACTTTCATTTTGTTGATCTTTTGTATGAAGTTTTAATTCCCTATCTTGTTCACTTCTGCTATGGTTTTAACTATTTCTTTTCTTCTGCTAGCTTTGGGGTTAGATTGCTTTTGTTTTCTAGTCCCTCTAGGTGTCATGTTAGATGATTAATTTGAGATTTGTATAACTTCTTGATATAGGTGCTTAGTAGGCTTTATTTCTGGGATGCAAGCTTGGTTCAACACACACAAATCAATCAATGCAATTTGCCACATTTACAAAATTAAAAACAAAAACCATATGATCATTTCAATAGACATAGAAAAGGCTTTTGCTGAAACCCAACATCCCTTATACAAAGGGATTTTATAAAATTATAAAAAGTCTCAACAAACTAGGAATCTAAGGAATGTAACTAAAACTAAGAGCCATCTATGACAAACCCACAGCCAACATCACACTTAAGAAGCAAAAGTTGGAAGCATATCTCTTAAGAACAGGAACAAGTCAAGAATGCCCACTCTCACCACCCTTATTCAACATAATACTGGAATTCTCAGCCAAAACAATCAGGCAAGAGAAAGAAATAAAAGGCATCCAAATAGGAAAAGAAGAAGTTATATTATCTCTCCTCACCAATAATACAATTCTATATCCAGAAAACCATAGAGACTCTATCAAAAACCTTTTAGAACTGATAAATGATTTCATTAACGTTTCAGGGTACAAAGTCAATATATAAAAATTAATAGCACTTCTATATACCAATAGCATTCAAACTGAGAGCCATATCAAGAATGCAATCCTATTTACAATAGTCATACAAAAATAAAATATGTAGGAATATACCTAACCAAGGAGGTGAAAGATCTCTACAAGGACAACTACAAAACACTGCTGAAATAAATCATAAATGATACAAACACATGGAAAAACATTCCATGCTCATGGATTGTAAGAATCAATACTGTTAAAATGGTACTATGCTCAACACCTGGGTGATGGGTTCGATCATGCTCCAAACCTCAGCATCATGCAGTATTCCCATGTAACACATCTGTACATGCACCCCCAACTCTAAAAGAAAAGTTGAAATTATTTTAAAAATTAAAAAATCAAAAATGAAAGCAGCCAGCATTAAGAAAATTCATCATGGATGATCGAAACACAAATGAATTGGTAAAATGCTCGAAACTAATGACACAAATAAATAAAACCCCAAGCAAATTGATGTTTTTTAGATTCTCTTACTCTGTTTCACAAGTTATTTACTGTCTTACATCAGACTTTTGGCATTTGGCTAGTAAGAAGATGGCATCATCGTAAAAGAGGTATCAGAAGGTATTTATTTAAAACAGAGGACATAGTGCCCACTTTGGATTAATTTTAGGGACCTTTTCTAGAGAGCTTTAGAGTAAAAGATGGTGTTGTTCTAAGCCTAATTCTAATTTTTCACACTATTTTGATGACCTACAAAGAGAAAGGTGTGAAATACACACATATACAATATTTCCCGGACATATATTTTCCTTTATTAATGAAACTTCCTCAGATTATCCAATTCTTGAGTAAAACATTGAGATGTTAACAATGAGAAACATACGTTTTTCACACATTTAGTAGAAGATAAGTTTTAAGAAGGATTAATCAAAACGGTGGCACACAGAGCACTGGGAGTCTAGAGAATTTAAATACAGGAAACGGCTCATCTCTTTCCTATTCAAACTCCTGTCAGGTTTCAAGGTTAAAGCCATATTTATGCTTTGAATTTTTTTTCATCTCATAATTGGTAAGGTTATATCTATGAATATTATACCACCTAATTTCAAAAATTTCAAATCGGTTAAAAGACTATTTATCATCAGCTTAAATTAGGATGTTAACAGCTTTATAGTTAAATTAGGCTATGAAAAATGGGTAAAGCTTGTCTATGGAAAAAAAGCTTTTTATGACAAAGATAATTGAACTCACAGAGAGGAAGGTATAACCTGAAATGATTTAGAAAATTCATCATAAAAGTGTGTCATTATATTAATTTAGAGAGAAAATCACTTTTTTATTTACTCATCTCTAATGAATTCATCTCCATCCACTCAGACAGGCTAGGGACCAGCAGAACGTTAATGATGAACGTGTCAAAAGTTGGACTATAACCTTGTCACATTCACCATAAGACTCTCAGCAGTTCTGAACAATTTTCTTGATGTGCTTCAAATCCTCTATGAGAGGATTCTTTTAAAAGCCATTTCGTTGAAAGATAAAAGGAAAATTATTTGGGAGAGTTCCTTTCAGTAATTTTCAAAAAAATTTGATGAGAAAAGTAATGCATATTCATGATAGAGAATTTGGAGTATGAAGAAAAGCATAAAAAAGGAAATAAAAATTATCCACAACTCTACTTTTCCAAAGTAACAGTCATTAATCATTTGGTTTACCTTATTTCATTCTCTTTGAATCTTTATGAAATTATTACCATAGTGTAAACAACTAAAAGTTTTGTGCTATTTTGTTGACTGAAACATTTTAACTCATAAAGTCCTCTCCAGATAATGATGACTATTTTATATTCCAGTATATATATTTCACAATCTGTCTACCAAACTTTTACCGTACAGCATTTAAGTTGCTTCTAAACTTTTCGTCTTATCACATTTTTCTTATCAATATTGTCATTTCTAACTATGTAGATGATCTATTACTCATCTGGTGACTTGGTGAGAATAGATTCTGAAAAGTGAAATTCCTGTGTTAAAGGTTGTGCTTTTTCCAACATGCAGAAAAGTGAAAAAATGAAACTGAAATTATAAATGAATTTTCCATATAGAAGACTAACAATTATAAAGATTTTGGTTATCTATGTGTTCAATGTTTGAAAAACAAGTTTACTGAAGTATAATTAACATACAATTAACTGCATGAAGTGTATAATTTGGTAAGCTTTCACATAGGTATACAGCTGTTAAACCATCATCATAATCAAGATCAGAAACATATACATCACCTCCAAAAGTTTTCTTGTGCTCCTTGGTAATCCCATTGTCATTGTTAATACTGAGTGTCAACTTGACTGGATGGAAGGATGCAATATTGATCCTCAGTGTGTCTGTGAGGGTGTTGTCAAAGGAGATTAACATTTGAGTCGGTGGGCTAGTGAAGGCAGACCCACCCTTAATACGGGTAGGCACAATCTAATCAGCTGCCAGCAAATAAAAAGCAGGCAGAAAAAAAAATGTGAAAAGGCTAGACTGGCTTAGTCTCCTAGCCCACATCCTTCTTCCGTGCTGGATGCTTCCTGCCTTCGAACATTGAACTCCAAGTTGTTCAGCTTTGGGACTCGGATTGGCTTCCTTATTCCTCAGCTTGTAGACAGCCTATTGTGGGACACTGTGATTGTGTGAGTTAATATTACTTAATAAGCTCCCGTTTATATATTTACATCTATCCGATTAGTTCTGTTCCTCTAGAGAACTCTGCTAATATACGCACCCTTCTTTCTACTTCTCTCTGTTCCTCTTACCCCATACCTCATATAACAGGAGAATCACTGACCCCCGTCTTTTGTCACTATATGTTAGACTGTATTTCCTAACTGTGCAGCATACTACAAAGAAAGAGAGAAAGGAGAAAGGAGGGAAGGAAGGAAGCAAACAAGCAGGAGTGGGAACAAGTAGAGAATACAGACAGCAGATTCTAACAAAGTCCTGGGATATTTAAATCATTAAAAATTAATTATAAAGTAAGCATGTTTTAAAAGTACTTTTTATTTTTAAAAATTAAAAGAAGGCCTCAAGGATCTAGAACTAGAAATACCATTTGGCCCAGCCATCCCATTACTGGGTATATGCCCAAAGGATTACAAATCATGCTGCTATAAAGACACATGCACACGTATGTTTATTGCGGCATTATTCACAATAGCAAAGACTTGGAACCAACCCAAATGTCCGTCAATGATAGACTGGATTAAGAAAATGTGGCACATATACACCATGGAATACTATGCAGCCATAAAAAAGGATGAGTTCATGTCCTTTGTAGGGACATGGATGCAGCTGGAAACCATCATTCTCAGCAAACTATTTCAAGGACAGAAAACCAAACACCGCATGTTCTCACTCATAGGTGGGAATTGAACAATGAGACCACTTGGACACAGGAAGGGGAACATCACACACCGGGGCCTGTCGTGGGGTGGAGGGAGGAGGGAGAGATAGTAGTAGGAGATATACTTAGTGTAAATGACGAGTTAATGGGTGCAGCACACCAACATGGTACACGTATACATATGTAACAAACCTGCACGTTGTGCACATGTACCCTAGAACTTAAAGTATATTAAAAAAAAAGTAAAAGAAGGGGTTCATTATATGACTAAGAAATAAAAGACTATGTAAAATTGTTAAGCAGACTTGCAAATAAAAAAGGTCTGTAAGTCTTAGAAAGAAAAATATAATTATTGAATATAAGAACAAACGGCTATTTTAACAGCTGATTAGAAACACCTAAGAAACAATTAGTGATCTAAAGATACTGTCCACAATGCAGGAACAAATCAAAGAGAAGGAAAATATAGACTAAGGTTGGAGATATGGAGGATAGAATAAGAAAATATATCTTATTTCTAAGTGGAATTCCACGAGAAGACTAGAAAGAGAATGAGGCTGACATAATATTGGAAATAAAAATAGGTGAGAATTTTCCAGAATTAGTGAAAGACATTCCCAGATTCATGAACATTAATGAATGCAAAAAAGGATAAATAAAAGGAAATGTGGGGTGGGCACGGTGGCTTACGCCTGTAATTCCAGCAGTTTGGGAGGCCGAGGTGGGTGGATCACGAGGTCAGGAGTTCGAGACCAGCCTGGACAACATGGTGAAACCCCATCTCTACTAAAAATACAAAAATTAGCCAGGCGTGGTGGTGGACGCCTGTAATCCCAGCTACACGGGAGGCTGAGGAAGAGAATTGCTTGAACTGGGGAGGAAAGGAGGTTGCAGTGAGCTGAGATCGACCCATTGCACTCCAGCCTGGGTGACAGAGCAAGACACCATAAAAATAAATACATAAATAATAAATAAAAGGAAATGTGCTGCTATGCATGTATAGTGAAATCACATGTAATTAAACACAAAGAGAAAGGCTTTTAAAATAAGAGAGAAAAGACAGACTACCTTCAAGAGCGTCACAATAACACTAACAACCAAATTCTTACAGGCAGCAATGAATGTCAAGATCTGCGGAATAATACTACACTCTACTTAAAAAAAATTAGAACTAAATAACTATCAAAGTATTATTCACGAATGAAAGCAAAATATGAACATTTCAGGCAACACAATAAACAGACAGTATTTGGTACCAACACACCTTTACTGAAGGAAATTATAAACAATTACTTCTTAGGCAGAAAGAAAACTAACACGGAGGAATACAGAAAGGTACGATGAGCAAAAATTAAAAAAAAAAGTTAACTACTTGGGTATATTACATCAACCTATTTAATAATTATTTAGGCATAATAACTATGTGTAGGCTCTGTTTTATGTGTTTGGAGTATAACACTGACAACCACCACAACAAAAACTTCTTGCCTTCATGGGGCTTAGATTCTAGTGAGTTTCCAAACAAATACTGACTGCACAAAGAAATGATGATAATGTCCCGTTTGTGAATTAGAAATAAAAGATGACTAAAATACAGAGAAACAGGAAGAAAGTCTTCTAAGTACTTACATTGTTCTGAAGGAGAGTACAGATATAGCTAAAAGTAGATTTTCATAAGTTAAGCGTATGTGCAATTTTCTGCAGGATCATGAAAAGAATAGAGATCAAGTATAAACACATTCAAACTCAATTACTATGAAAGAAGGCAAGATATCAGAGGAAAGGACACACAAAATTTTCAAGTACATAGAAGGAACAGAGCCGGGTGCAGTGGCTCACACTTGTAATCTCAGCACTTTGGGAGGCTGAGGCTGGAGGATCACCTGAGGTCAGGAGTTCAAGACCAGCCTGGCCAACATGACAAGACCCCATCTCTACCAAGAATACAAAATTAGTTGGGCGTGGTGGTAGGTGCCTGTAATCCCAGTTACTCAGGAGGCAAGGCTGGAGAATTGCCTGAACCCGGGAGGCAGAGGTTACAGTGAGCTGAGATTGCAACATTGCACTCCAGCCTGGGCGACAAGAGAAAAACTCCATCCCCTCATCCCCGCCCTCCTCAAAAAAAAAAAAAAGAAAAAAAAAGCAGGAACAGAATATGGTTGACATGATCCTAGACACTAGTCATTACAATTAAAAATTAACTAAAAGTTCCTGTTGAAAAGCAAAGACTGTCATACAGGAACAAAGCAAATATCAAATCCAGTAAAATGGATTTATAAGAGGCACACCTCAATTAAAACTATACAGGCTGGCATACAAAAATATTTATATATAGAAAATACAAACAAAGCTGGTTTAACCATATTAATAAAACATGAAATAGATTTTAAAGACTGAATAGTATTAGAGATAGAGAGTCACCACATAATGGTAAGAGTTTCACTTTACCAGAAAGGTATACTGAAGATATATTCTGAGAAAATGTAATTATTCACTTAAGAACATAATGTATATGTTAAAATACATAAATTAATATTTGACAGAATATGAAGAGAAATATACAAATAAACCACCTTACTTGTAGGTTTTCAACAGTCTTCTTACAAACTGATAGATAAAACAGGCAAAAAATTAAAATTAAAAAAAAAAGTACCATACATAAGATTTGGGAACCACAATGAAGAAACTTGATCTTATGTACCCAACAATTTCAGAATACAAAACCTTTCCAAGCACACATGGAGCGGTGATGGAAATTAATAAGAAACATACCAAACCTTATTGCGACTCTATAAATTTTAAAAGATTGGTATTATTAGACACATTTACTTTAATGCAATGTGCTTAGATGTGTTAGATTAAGATTATATGTAAAACCTTATTTAAAAGACAATCCAAATCCAAAAAATAGGATTAGTTCACTTACTAAAAAAATTACCATTAAGCCATCTCTACTACAAAATACAAACAAACAAACAAAAAATTAGCTGGGCGTGGTGGCGGGCACCTGTAGTCCCAGCTACTCGGGAGGCTGAGGCAGGAGAATGGTGTGAACCCAGGAGGCTGAGCTTGCAGGGAGCTGAGATCACGCCACTGCACTCCAGCCTGGGCTATAGAGGGAGACTCTGTCTCCAAAAAAAAAAATAATATTAAGCATATTTTTAAGGGTTGCCAGTTTTTCATTGAATGGTCATAGATAACTATTCTACTGTCTATTATTTTGGTACATTAATTTTTTGCTACTATAAATAACAATGTGATAAACCTCTTGTTATATAAATCTTTGCAAGAGTCTATTTTCTGAAGGATGTACTCCCAGAATTTGAGTTGTTAGATCAAGATTATGAATTATTAAACCTAAGATTCCCCATAGGTATTACCAAACTGTCCTGCAAAAACAGTTTATTCAGACTAGCAGTGTATGAGGGTGACTATTTTACTTAATATTTTTGACAAAATTATCAGGAGAAAGATTGTATCTTACTACTTTAGCATTTCTTTGATTACCAATTACTCATGATGTTGAGTATGTTTTCATATGTTTCTTTGCTATTTTATGTGTTCTTATTATTTATTTAATTGCATGATCATGTGCTTTGCTACTTTATAAAAACTGACTTGAAGAATTCCTGTATCAGAAATTAAATTTCATCATACCTGTTGAAGGTATTTTTCCTAATTAGTCAATACTCTTTTTATTTTATTTATTTTGCTGTTGTTAAAAATGCTTTTCTATTTAATGCATCAAAGTCATCTTTCCTTTTGTGAGGATCCTCCTTTTCATTTTTTTTTTTTTTTTGTCTTGAGAGATGGAGTCTTGCTCTTGGCTCACTGCAATCTCTACCTCCCGCATTCAAGAGGCTCTCCTGCCTCAGCTTCCCAAGTAGCTGGGATTACAGGTGCGTGCCACCATGCCCAGCTAATTTTTACTTTTTTAGTAGAGACGGGGTTTTACTATGTTGACCAGGCTGGTTTTGAACTCCTGACCTCAGGTGATTTGCCCATCTCAGCCTCCCAAAGTGCTGGGATTACAGGCGTGAGCCACCATGCCCAGCCTTTCCCTTTCATTCTTAAATAAAGATTCTTGAAAAGTTTTGCTTTATCTAGAGATTTATTAACCAATAGCTTTCTCATTTGTCATGTTTCAATTTTAATATAAACTCTCTAGATTACGTGAAATTGAAAAATTATAAAAATTATTTAATACATGTATTTAAATGGTTTTATACATATTTGAATGAGTTTATATATATTTAAATGGTTACATATTGTATTAGGCCATTCTTGCACTGCTATAAAGAAATACCTGAGACTGGGTAATTTATAAAGTAAAGAGGTTTAATTGGCTCATGGTCCTGCAGGATATACAGTATGCATGACTGCTTCTGGGGAGACCACAGGAAACTTTCTATCATGGCAGAAGGCAAAGGGGAAGCAGGCACGTCTTACGTGGTCAGAGCAGGAGGAGGAGTAAGTGCAGGAGGGGGTGCCACACACTTGTAAACAACCAGATCTTGTGAGAACTCCACCCCCACGATCCAATCACCTCCCACCAGTCCCCACCTCCAACACTGGAGATTACAACTCCACATGAAATTTGGGTGGGGACGCATAGTCAAACCATATAATATATATTTAATTAGTTATATATGTAAATGGCTAATGGATATATATTCTTTAAATGGCTATTTCCCTATTGGATAATGATACTTTACAAAATTAAATACTAGTCTTTTTATATGATAAAGTCAATTTCAGGGCCATCTGTTATGTCCCTTGACTTGTCTTGCTCACCTGAAGTTAGTACTATATTGTTTTAATGAGTACGATTGATCTATGATAATATTATTTAGTATGGCAAGTCCTCCTATCTTACTTTAAAATTGTAATCATATTCTTTGCTATATTTTTCAGATAAACTTTAGAATAACGTCACGTTTAAGAAGAAAATCATAATTGGATTTAATTGGAATTTAGTATGGTTAAAATTTTTTGGATACATTTTATGCCTTCCTTATGTTTTCAATGTATCCTCACATTGAAGAATACACATATACTTCCATTTGAAATCTTTGCCTGTCATTCTGAATCAAAGTTAAAATTCCCTACATACTACAAATTCCCTACTTAACTACAAAGTCTTTAACTTTCTTAGTTAAGTGTGTATGTGTATGTGTGTGCATGTGTGCTCACATGTACATAGAGCAAGAGCAACAGAAAAAGAAAGACACGTTTTTATCCCTATTCATATTTGTAATTATGTTATTCAAATATATTGCCCCCTCCCATTTTCTGGTTCCTTCAACTGAATTAGTTATATTTCTGATCCCTATTCTCTGCCCTTCATCACACTCTCATTCTCTATTTCTCTCCCTCCCTCCCTCTCTCTTTCTGTATATATTATAATCTATAGATTTATATATATATATAATTTTTCACTCTATAAACATCTCTTCCTTACTTATATACAATTTTCTTCAGCTTTCTCTGTTACATCAAACTATAATAGATTTACATGCAGCTTTTAGATCGCTAGTTGTACTTGGGTTTCCTTGTCTTCTTTTCTCATTTTAACAAATACTTTTGTATCATTGTCATTCATCTCCAACATTTCTTTCTAGGGCTCCCAGCTTTTAATCAATAAATATAATGTTTTCTTACTTCTTTTTGAGGACATGGAGATGTCTTCTAAACTTTTTATCTTTTGAGGTGGAAACATGCTTAAGGAATATATTGCTACTCTGAACTTTCAGGAAAATATTTCCATTCTTTGGTAATATAGAATAATTGTAATAGATAGTATCTAGAAAAATTTAAATATAGATCGTTTTTCCAATGATAAGAGATTCATTCAGGCCTGGCATATGCCCAAAGTAAGTGGAGTGCTTTTAACATCTTGCACTGCGGTCTTGGCTAGACAGATTTCAAACTGGAGTGTGTGTGTGTGTGTGCGTGCGTGTATGTGTGTGTAACTATTTTAATAGGAAGCTTGGAGAAGGTACACCAATCTCAGCTCATCTGCTACAATGTGACCCCAGGAATTCTCCATCTGATAAAATGTTTAATATTTCCTTTATCTGAGTGAAATGATGAGTGATATATTACACAAATAGAAGTACATGTATCTCAGTGCAATGCTGCAATGAATGCAAAATAACTTTAACATGTTCCGAAATCCTTCACTAAGTACTATTTTGTCATTTGAAGAATGATATTGTATGAAAAGTAGAATAGTGAAAACAACTGAAATCTACAAATAAAATATCTGCTATTAACTAATACTTGGTTTACCACAATGGTTAAGGGAAATAATTAATTGTCAGAGTCATTCTTCCTAAGCTAGCAGGACATACAAAAGTTTAATATTATTTTTTCCATCATGATTAATGTGTAGATGCTCAGTATTAAATAACTTTTCAAACAATAATAACACGTATTTAATTATTTTTTAAGAAGAGACGTAAACACAATTTATACTGAAGTTTGATCATGTTCCTTGGTGAGACCACCACTGATGAACCCAGTCCGTGTTGAGCTTGAGCTTCCTTTTCTCTAAACTGGTACATTTAATTACAAAACACACAAGTTGGCCCATTGACATGTAGGATCTTATTCTGCACTTTACACGTTTGCATCTGTATTAGTCTGTTCTCATGCTGCTAATAAAGACATTCCCAAGACTGGGTAATTTATAAAGGAAAGAGCTTTAATGGACTCACAGTTCCACACGGCTGAGGAGGCCTCACAATCATGGTGGAAGGCAGAAAAAGAGCAAAGGTACATCTGACAGGGCAGCAAGCAAGAGAACTTGTGCAGGAGAACTCCCATTTATAAAATCATCAGATTTCAAGAGACTTATTCACTACCACAAACACAGAACGGAGGAAACTGTCCCCATGATTCAATGATCTCCACCTGGCCCCATCCTTGACACGTGAAGATTACCGCAATTCACCGTGAGATCTGGGTGGGGACACAGCCAAACCATCTCAGTCTCTCTTCCCTCAAAACAAACAGAATAAAATTTAAAAACAGAATATGGATCATACCGTGAATACATTTAATGTTTTCCCTGACCCACCTCTCCGGGCCCTAAGTAACAGTAAGCCTATGGCAGATCAAACCAGAAAAAATGCCAACTCTCCAAACTCATAGTTCAAAGGGATTTTATGTACTTTCCATTTTTGGTTTCTGATTTAGCATTACAATGTTAAATTATGCATATAAAAGTGGTAGACACAGGAGAAAATGTTACATACATTGTGATTGAAAGAACAGTGTCAATCAAGGGTCTGGTTTTATTCTTTTCTCACGTATTATAAAATTATAAAATCTGCTTCAAAATGAAAGATTTGTATAAATCAATTCATTTCTGGTATGCAGTCATCTTAAAACTATAATAAAGCATATTAAAGTAGAAATTAAAACACTCAGATCTAAAGCCCAATTTTCCCATTTAATAGAGATGATTGTTCAAAGTATCATATTCTTTATTTATCAGACCCTGACATTTAAAGGAATGCTATTGTTGCTGACTTCATTGTAAACATAAATACAAATTTGAGCACTTATGTTATGCAACTGTACATTTTGGTCAGTCCAGTGATGCAGAATACAATTGTATGACTTTTTAAAAGTTATAATCAAAATAAAAACACAAAATTCATGCACGTGTGTGTGTGTGTGTGTGTGCATAAAATAGTTTTTCCTCAGAGACCTCATAGCTTCCTTGGGATACATCCAAACACAAAATTTAATGCACAGCGACATAGAGCAATTCTACTTAAAAAGCCTACAGAGAACAGCCAGTTAACAAATTCTTTTGCTGTTCTACAATAAAAGTACAGAAATTGACAGTGAACATTTAGTAAATTTCATAGCAATGTGATAATATCTGTTAAATGAAAACAATATTAAAAACCCTGGCTTGTATTTTTGTACTCTTTTTTTGGTAAAATTGTTGTTTCCAGTTACTGGTATTTATGGTATTTTACCAAAGTATTGGTCCTTGAGAGATTGAAAATTAAAGCAAAACAAAATTTTTAAAAACCTGGTCTGCCACCTCATATAATTTCAGAAGCGCTGGTATATTTTATTGCTACTAATATTATAATTTCAAATGTTAAATCAAAATACTCTTTTACTTTCTCATCTAAAAATCAAGCTTGGACAACATCGATCTGGCTTTTCACATTCTCGGTTTCGCTATCACAGTTTTCCTCTGATAATTCTACTAGAGGCTAGCTACTAAACACTCCCATGCCTATTTTTTTCCCCAATGATGCATATACTGAGCAAGCTGTTCAAATGCTTGGGATCAAACTTTGGCCAATGGCCCCCACCAAATCAAACATAGACATATACATAAACACGCAGACCTTTTGGATGTTATTCTTAAAATTCTCAAATATTACTCGTGAATATTTAAGGATTTAAAATCACGATGTATTAAAATTCAATTCATTATATCAATAATAGAATTGTATTTCTGTAACTATAAATGGTTTGTGAATTAAACACTTCCTGTAATTCCAAATAGCAATTTTAAAATATGTTATGGTATAAAAACTTTAACAGGATATAAAATTGAGTATGTCACTTAAAACCACAACTAGAGAGCCCTTTTATATCTCTCCAAAACCTTTGAGGAACACCACCACCATGCCACTTGTAAAATAGTCAGTCACCTACTAAACTAACTTTGATTGATCTTAGTTAAGGACTGACCAACATCACCTTCTCAATAGTTAAAACATTTCATAAACTAAATGCTAGCACTTAGTCACATTTTGCAAAGCTGATAAAACTTAGAAGGATTATTCGAAAGAATGTCACATCAACACATTATCGTTTCTAAATGTCAGGAACTTCAAGCTCAGCTCATAAAAATGAGGATCACGCTTAGAGACAACGCCCTTCTGAGATAAATCTCTTTTTAAGTCTTACGGGTTGTGGGGGGTGTAGTCTCAATCCTAGTAAAATGACCTCCAAAAGCAGCAACGATTTTAAGGTCATGTGTACATTCCTGTAAGCAGATGGCACAGAAGGGCTTAACAGGTGTCCAGGCATCGCTTTCAACTTGTGCTGGTTCGGCCCTAAAAATCATGCCCTCCAAACATCTGCCCCCAAAACCCTTGTGATGTACTAAGGGAAGATTTTCAGAACAAAATTGTGTCAATAGTCCCTACCCTAACTTCTTTTCCAATAATCTCTGTACATTTCAGATACATACAGTCCAACAGGAAAGGAGATCCAGTATTTGGGGCAATCATGAAGAGATATTTTGGAAATACGTGCCTTGCTTGAATCTAGAAACGAAGCTGTTTTTGTGTCTTTAAATTATAAGCTAATATTCAAAGATGAGTTTCTTTCTTTCTTTCTTCTCTCTCTCTCTCTCTCTTTCTTTCTCTTTTCTTTTCTTTTTTTTTTTTTTTTTGTATTTTTAGCAGAGACGGGGTTTCTCTATGTTGGTCAGGCTGGTCTCGAACTCCTGACGTTAGGTGATCAGCTCTCCTCGACCTCCCAAAGTGCTGGGATTACAGGCGTGAGCGACCGCGCCTGGCCAAAAATGAGTTTTTTCTGAATAATGTAATCTTTATTGAATTAAATTTCAAATTAAAGGTCAGAATACCTTAAGAAATTCATGCATAAATATTTTTAAACAAAACTATATTGCTAATTTGGCAGGAGGGATTTTATCATCGCTTTTCTATATATATATATATGTGTGTGTGTGTGTGTGTGTGTGTGTGTGTGTATTTGGGATATGAGTCTCCTATAATACAGAAAGAAACACAGAGATTTCAAAATGGGTAACTTTTATTGAAGGAAGTCATATGGTAACTTAAGTTAGATAATTGAATCATGAGAAGCTTGTCAGTCTATGTTCAGGCTGGCTGGTCCTGGACCAGGGATAAGGAAGGAATTATGGGGAAAGGGGCTCTGTGTTGGTGTAGGTAGCATCTAGCTCAGGGAGTGGTAGGGGGTTCAGTGGTCATGTGATTTTACCACAAGGCACCTGAAACGGAGGGAGATCATGGCCTACAGTTGTTCATCAGGAGCCTACAATCTAGTGCTAGATTGGGCCAAGAGTTACAAACTACTGTTCAAGTTCAAAGGTTGAAATTTGTGTAGTATCTCCTTGTCTCATATTACCTTGGTGCTTTTAGTAAAGATTAATTGAGTGTCCACTCTATGCACATAATTATTTCTTTGTGCTGTGGGGATAGTAGATAGAACAGAGGATATGGCCTTCAAAACATTTATGACCTTGTTATGAAACTGAGATGTACAACATTTCCAGGCAACCAACTCTGATAGGAAATGAACAGGTTGTACATTTCTGCCTCTTCTTCTAGAGGGTCAGTTATTTTAAGAAATACTCCATGTGTGGCATAATATTTCCTTATGAAACAGAATTCTTAAATTTATCCTGTAATACCCCAGGGAACAATGCTTTTTAAAAATGTATTTCCTCACTAACTAGCCTATACAGCACTGCCTGCCCAGCAAAACTTTCTGTGATGATAGACATGTTTTGTATCTTCACTGTCCAGTATGGTACCCACTAGCCACACGCAGCTATTGAGTCTAAGAAATGTGCCTAGTGTGACTGAGGAAGTAAAACTTTAATATTATTGAATTTTTATTAACTTAAATTTAAACTTAACTATCCACATTTTCTAAATGTATTATGCTCTTAGTCTAATTTCAAAATTAGAATGTCGAACTACTTATAACACAATGCTTTGCATATAGCATGTTTCCAATATTCTCTGTGATAAATGGCCTAATTGCTTTTGCTAATCATAATATGGGCATTCTGATGAATTAAGGAGACCTAGGAAAAGTTCTTAACACAAGACAGTAATAATCAATTTTTATATGTAAAGGAAATGTTACTTAGAAGTAAATTATATCGAAGAAGTTATAAAAAAAGAGCTATTGATCAAATATGATTTCAAGAAAGCCCTACGGCTATTCAATTCAAGAAAAGTATAATGAAACAGCTGTTTTTACACCTTATAAAACATCCATAAACTGAGAAAAACAAGTAGCTCTGTTTCATTTGTATTGACTTTTAATTGTTCCATTAAATAATTCAATTTGAAATTAAGCAGCCAAAATAAAACGTTATGTTATATCAGAATGGATAGTTTCTATATTACACAAAGTAAGTTTTTTATTGTGAAAATAAACATTCTCCTTCCTGACATTTCAACTTTATCTTACATAGTAAGATAACAAGTAAAAAAGCAAATATATAAACAAGAACCTGAATAACTTCTACTTAAATATTTCTGAAAATGAATATAAGGAATCAATATTAAAGTAGAAATGAAAGTCTGGAGGCTTATAACAATTTTATCAAACAAGCTGTTCTGTGGTCTTATAAAGTGAAATCTCTTTTTAATCATTCTTTGTTTAATTAAGAGGTAAATAACCGCATTCTAAGGAAGTCTGCCTCTCCATTCAACTTAGCTTCTTCAAGGAAGATGCGACGCAGCATCCTAGTAATTCTCCATTTGATCAATCAGGTTGTGAAACCTCCTTCGGTGCAGAGCATTATATTATCATTCTTAGTGCAGTTAAATTAGGTTTTATGGTTTAAAATTGCCCTATTAACTTGGTGCTTCCTGTGTTTTCATTAACTCAAAACATATTTGATATCATGATAAGCTCTCTTGAAATGAAACTTCTCTTCTGGAATAAGTCATTCCATTATAGCAGATGCTTACTATGGAACTTGGTTTTGAACATTACACTGCTTTAATGTACTTCTCTATGAATTGGTGCTTTGGATGAGGCTATACAACACTAGCATTTAGAACCATATGCTGTGTTTTAGGCCAAGTCATTTCCCTTCTCCCCTACTGTAAAACCGAGAGGCAAGCAATGTTTGAATTCCAAATTATATTTCTTTTCAGGATGAAAATCTACAAAGTACCTGGATATACCTGAAGTTACCCTGCTCCCACACTGGGGCAATGATTCTAAACTTTGGCGATCCATCAGCATCACTTAGTAGAAATTAAATAATATAGAGATCTCATTCATGGCAGACCAACTAAGAACCTGTAGCAGAGGGGCTCAGGCCTGAGAAAATTTACAAGCTTGGCAGGTAATCGTAAAGTGCAATCAAGGTTGGCACTGTTGTCTTAGCATAGTAGTTCTCATAGTTTAGCAAGAGCTTGTTCAAACAGGTTTAAAGTTTCTGATTCCCCAAGTCAGGGCCGAGCCCCGATAATTTGTATCTCTAACAAAGTTCTTTAGTTGTGTTGATGCTCCTGGCCCAGGGACCACACTTTGAGAACCACTGCCTTACGGCTCTGAGATTGAATAAGTCCCTTTCAATCCTCTTTGGTTTTTGTTTTATTTTTGAGATGGAATCTCGCTCTATTGCCCAGGCTGGAGTGCAGTGGCACGATTTCAGCTCTCCACAACCTCCACCTCCCAGGTTCAAGTGATTCTCCTGCCTCAGACTCCCAAGTATCTGGAATTACAGGTGCGTGCCACCATGACTGGACAATTTTTGGATTCTTAGTACAGACAGGGCTTCACCATGTTGGCCAGGGTAGTCTCGAACTCCTGACCTCAAGTGATCTGCCCACCTTGGCCTCCCAAAGTGCTGGGATTATAGGTGTGAGCCACTGCACCCAGCCCCTTTTAATCCTCTTTGGAAACGATGCAAATTATCACAGGGCATCCTTGTCATTGAATGTGATGCCACCCATCTTCCTCCAGCATTGATTTAACGAACAGAAGGATGAGGGGGCCTGAGGAAATGAGAGATGCTGGGATTCATCCTAGTGGTCCCTTGGTGACTCTCTAAATTCAAAATTGAATTTAAATAGTGTGGTTCAATTTCTGAGGCTCTCAGAACAGTTCTGCCAAGTCAGCAAGATACCAAGGACCTCAACCACTTTGGAAAAAGGTCACTTTGATTCTCCTTTTCTTTAAAGAATAACCTTACCAGGTAGGAATCTTAATTTCCTTATGAAACACATTGGGCTCCTGCCATGTGCCAAGGCAAGTAGAGTACAACGGAAGAGAGGCAAAATCTTTGACTTTAGGGAATTTACATTATAATTAGAGTAGAAGGACAATAACCAAACAACTAAAAAAAAACAAGAAACTTTTACTTAGTAAAAATCCCTTGGAAAACAGAAGGTTGGTAAGGATGCAGAGAGTGCCTGCCTGGGGGCTACTTAAGAAAAGGTAGTAAGGAAGTTCTCACCATAGTGTAAAAGTTGAGCTGAGACCTGGATATCAAGGAACCATGCCGGTGACTATCAGAGGCCAGAGCTTTCCAGGCAGAGGCAACAGTGAGTGCAAAGCTCCTAAGCCTGGGCTATGTCAATTTTCCATTTGAAACAAGAGGAAAGACTATGTGGCCAGAGTGAACAGAAAATTAGTGGGATGTGAGAAACTGAGATCGGAGATGCGGGATTTGTAGGGCATTGGTAGGGATTTTGATCTTTCCATGTTTAAACAGAAGCTATAAGAGAGTTTTAAACAAGGAAGTGATATGATCCTTTCATTTTCTTTTAATTATCATTCATTTGCTGTGTTGACCAAAGAAACAGCTGAAGTAGAAGAAACGAGGCCTAAAATATAACAAATACAACATTCTAGGTCAGAGTTGATGGAAGCTTGCACTGGAAGAATAGCTGCAGAGGTAGAACTCACAAGAAATGATGATAGATTGGCTGTTGGGTATAAGGGTTGGAGAGAAATAGAGAATGACTCTTAGGTATTTGGCTTGAGTAACAGTGGGTATGTTACAAACATTAATTGAGATGGGGAAGAATGGGCTGGGCAAGAAACCACTATTTTTGCTTTGAATGTTGTGGCTGAATTGTCTGCTGGATTTTCAGGAGTAGATTTCTAGTAGGTATTTGGATATATAAGTCAATGTTCTGCAGAGTATGCATATGAAATAAAAATTTGTCATAGGCATGTAGGTAGCATGAGGCTCACTGGTTCCACCTAAGGAGCATTCAATCTTAGGTAGATTTATTCTGAAACTTTCACCTTAAAAGAGATATTATGGAAAGTCCTGTTGACATCTAAAGCCTTTATACATGGCTGATGATAGGAAAACAGTTTATTCGGGAATATGAGGAGAGGTGGTTTCCCAGAAGGAAAATAAATAAATAATATACCAATTCAAAGCAAACCATTTGAGTTATTTACAAAGGGTAAACTGAGAGGTAGAAAGCACACCATTATCAGTGGTCATAATGCATCTCTCTAGCTGGATTGAAAAGTTTCCAGGAAACTTTACTTATGACTCTACTTCTAGACCTAACTTTTAGGCAAGCACCAGAACTATTCTCCAAGGCCTTGTTTGATGTCTTTAAACTTTTCTCTTTTAGGGACTTTCCCTTTGGACAGAGGCAGACATTTAATTTGTCCCTGTTTTCCTTTCAAAGCTTTCTAAGAACCCAGTTTGAGTTCAGACTTGGTCTTCTTCAGCAACCAACACATTTCTTAAATATGAAAAACTTATATGCAATCAATAGAGTTAAAAGTTGAAAGAGGCCAGCCCAAGCGGCTCGTGCCTATAATCCCAGCACTTTGGGAGGCTGAGGCAGGTGGATCGCTTGAGTCCAGGAGTTCGAGACTGGCCTGGGCAACACAGCACAACCCCGCCTCCACTAAAAATACAAAAATTAGCTGGGTGTAGAGGCAAGTGCCTGTAGTCTCAGTTACTCAGGAGGCTGAGGTGGGAGGATCACTTGAGCCCAGCAGGTTGAGGCTACAGCGAGCCGAGATTGTGCCACTACACTCCAGCCTGGGTGACAGAGTGAGACCCTGTCTCAAAAACAAAAAATGTTGGAAGAGATTAATCCAGATACCTGTAGAATTTGCATTATTTGAGTATCTAAGAGCTTATATGGTTGAAATTTAAGATTATTTAAATGACACAAATCATGCCATTGGTTCAAATGATTTCATTTTCTGTGACTTCTACTCCTACAATGATATGTATATAGAGATAGGTAAATAGGTGATAAATATGTAATAGATAGAAATAGATGATTTAGATATAGATATATTATATAACACATATAGGATATCTATGAAGTATTACTTTTTTCAATTAATATCCCTCTAATGTAGATATAACATTATAGTTCAAACCTATCTGAAAAGCTATTGTGCTGTAGATGTGCTAATTTACTTTAAAACACTTCACTATAAGTTATGTATCTGTATATTAACTTTGATTCCTACTCCTAAAGTGATTAGAATTTTATGTTCTCTAATCCAGAATTTATACTCTAAAAATGCCACCTAAGAATTTCAAGTATCATTATCAAAATCTACACAGAGGTTTCATTAATTCACAAGAGGCATGCTTGAAATAATTATTTGTTGATGAAATGAGTGGTGTTCAAAATGTTCACTTGCTGCATAGATTTTATGAGCCTTATCATGAATGAGGCTAAGACTCGTCAAGGCTGGAAGTCTAATACCATTAGGTAAGTGCACTAGGTCTAGGTCTAAACTCCCTTTGGTCTACCCTCTATTCGATTTAATGGAAGATTCTGTCCCTGATGTGACGTAGAAGGCTCGCTGATCTCCTCATAATGAACCACTCTTGTAAGGGTATTTGTGGAAGTTCCTATAGATTGAGACTGAGAACTTAAAG